>NW_024470847.1:107130-132130 GCF_017639515.1 Carcharodon carcharias
CCAGGACTGGTACAGCACGGGGTAGGATACAGAGTAATCTCCTCTACACTGTCTCCATCAAACACTCCCAGGACAAGGTTCAGCACGGGGGTTAGATACAGGAGTAAAGTCCCATCTACACTGTCCACATCAAACACTCCCAGGACTGGTCAGCTCGGGGTTAGATCAGAGTCAATCCCCTACACTACACCTGTCCACATCAAAAACTCCCAGGACAGGTCAAAGCTCGGGGTTAGACACAGAGTAATCTCCCTCTAAATTGTGCCATCAAACACTCAGGGACAGGTATAAGCAATGGGTTTAGATCCAGAGTAAATCTCCCTCTACACCTGTCCCCATCAAGACTCCCATGGACAGGTACTGCCCGGGGTTAGATACAGAGGTAATGCTCCCTCTACACTCCGTCCACATCAACTCTCCAGGACAGGTACAGCAAGGGTTAGATACAGAGTAAAGCACCCTCTACACTGTCCCCATCCAACACTCGCAGGACAGGTACAGCACGGGGTTAGTTACAGAGAAAATATCCCCCTACACTGTCCCCATCAAACATTCCCAAGGACAGGTACAGCACGGGGTTAGACACAGAGTAAATGTCACACTACACAGTCCCCATCAAACACTCCCAGGACAGGTACAGCAAGGGGTTAGGTACAGAGTAAATCTCCTCTAAACCTGTCCCCATCAAACACTCCCAGGGCAGGTACAGCACAGGGGTTAGATACAGAGTAAATCTCCCTCTACACTGTCCCCATCAAACACTCCCAGGACAGGTACAGCACAGGGTTAGATACAGAGTAAAGCTCCCTCTACACTGTCCCCATCAAACACTCCCAGGACAGGTACAGCACGGGGTTAGATACAGAGTAAAGCTCCCTCTACACCGTCCCCATCAAACACTCCAGGACAGGTACAGCACGGGGTTAGATACAGAGTAAAGCTCCCTCTACACTGTCCCCATCAAACACTCCCAGGACAGGTACAGCACGGGGTTAGATACAGAGTAAATCTCCCTCTACACTGTCCCCATCAAACACTCCCAGGACAGGTACAGCACGGGGTTAGATACAGAGTAAATCTCCCTCTACACTGTCCCCATCAAACACTCCCAGGACAGGTACAGCACGGGGTTAGATACAGAGTAAATCTCCCTCTACACGTCCCCATCAAACACTCCCAGGACAGGTACAGCACGGGTTAGATACAGAGTAAATCTCCCTCTACACTGTCCCCATCATACACTCCCAGGACAGGTACAGCACGGGGTTAGATACAGAGTAAAGCTCCCTCTACACTGTCCCCATCAAACACTCCCAGGACAGGTACAGCACGGGGTTAGATACAGAGTAAAGCTCCCTCTACACCGGTCCCCATCAAACACTCCCAGGACAGGTACAGCACGGGGTTAGATACAGAGTAAATCTCCTCTACACTGTCCCCAATCAAACACTCCCAGGACAGGTACAGCACGGGGTTAGATACGAGAGTAAATCTCCCTCTACACCTGTCCCCATCAAACACTCCCAGGACGGTACAGATTGGGTCAGATACAGAGTAAACCTCCCTCTACATATCCCCATCAAATAATTCCAGGCCATTTACAGCACACGGTGAGATATCAGAGTAAGGCTCCATCTACACCTTCCCCACAAAACATTCCCAGGACAGGTACAGCTCAGTGTTAGATACAGTGTAAATCTCCCTCTACACTGACCCCATTCAAACACCTCCCAGGACAGGTACAGCAAGGGGGTTAGATACAGAGTATCGATCCCTCTACACTGTCCCCATCAAACACTCCCTGGACTGGTACAGTTGGGGTTAGTTAATGAGTAATTCTCCTCTTCACTGTCCCCTCAAACAATTCCCGGACAGGTAGAGCATGGGGTTAGAACAAGAGTAAAGTTCCCTCTACACTGTCCCCATTCTAAACACTCCAGGACTGGTACAGCACGGGGTTAGATTCAGTGTAAATCTCCATATTCCACTGTCCCCATCAAACACTCCAGGACAGGTACAGCACGGGGTTAGATACAGAGTAAATCTCCCTCTACACGTCCCCATCAAACACTCCCAGGACAGGTACAGCACGGGGTTAGATACAGAGTAAATCTCCCTCTACACTGTCCCCATCAAACACTCCCAGGACAGGTACAGCACCGGGGTATAGACTACAGAGTAAATCTCCCTCTTACACTGTCCCCCATCAAACACTCCCAGGACAGGTACAGCACGGGGTTAGATACAGAGTAAAGCTCCCTCTACACTGTCCCCATCAAAACACTCCCAGGGACAGGTACAGCACGGGGATCAGATACAGAGTAAGCTCCCCTCTACACTGTCCCCAACAAACAACTCCAGGAACAGGTACAGCACGGGTTAGATACAGAGTAAATCTCCCTCTACACCAGTCCCCATCAAAACACTCCCAGGACAGGTACAGCATGGGGTTAGATACAGAGTAAAGCTCCCTCTACACTGTCCCCATAAACACTCCCAGGACAGGTACAGCACGGGGTTAGATACAGAGAAAGATCCCTCTACACTGTCCCCATCAAACACTCCCAGGACAGGTACAGCACGGGGTTAGATACAGAGTAAATCTCCCCCTACACTGTCCCCATCAAACACTCCCAGGACATAACAGCACGGGGTTAGATACAGAGTAAATCTCCCTCTACACTGTCCCCATCAAACAATCCCAGGACTGGTACTAGCACGGGGGTTAGATACAGAGTAAAGTCTCCCCTCTACACTGTCCCCATCAAACACTCCCAGGAAGGTACAGCACGGGGTTAGATACAGAGTAAATCTCCCTCTACACTGTCCCCATCAAACACTCCCAGGACAGGTACAGCACGGGGTTAGATACAGAGTAAATCTCCCTCTACACCTGTCCCATCAAACACTCCCAGGACAGGTACAGCACGGGGTCTAGATACAGAGTAAATCTCCCTCTACACCTGTCCCCATCAAACACTCCCAGGACAGGTACAGCACGGGGTTTGATACAGAGTAAATCTCCCTCTACACTGTCCCATCAAACACTCCCAGGACAGGTACAGCACGGGTTAGATACAGAGTAAAGCTCCCTCTACACTGTCCCCATCAAACACTCCCAGGACAGTACAGCACGGGTTAGATACAGAGTAAAGCTCCCTCTACACTGTCCCCATCAAACACTCCCAGGACAGGTACAGCACGGGGTTAGATACAGAGTAAAGCTCCCTCTACACCTGTCCCCATCAAACACTTCCCAGGACAGGTACAGCACGGGGTTAGATACAGAGTAAATCTCCCTCTACACCGTCCCCATCAAACACTCCAGGACAGGTACAGCACGGGGTTAGATACAGAGTAAATCCCCTCTACACTGTCCCCATCAAACACTCCCAGGACAGGTTACAGCACGGGGTTAGATACAGAGTAAATCTCCCTCTACACCTGTCCCCATCAAACCACTCCAGGACAGGTACAGCACGGGGTTAGATACAGAGTAAAATCTCCTCTTACACTGTCCCCATCAAACACTCCCAGGACAGGTACAGCACGGGGTTAGATACAGAGTAAAGCTCCCTCTACACATCCCCCATCAAACACTCCCAGGACAGGTACAGCACGGGGTTAGATACAGAGTAAATCTCCCTCTACACTGTCCCCATCAAACACTCCCAGGACAGGTACAGCACGGGTTAGCTACAGAGTAAATTCCCTCTACACCTGTCCACATCAAACACTCCAGGACAGGTACAGCACGGGATTAGATACAGAGTAAATCTCCCTCTACACCTGTCCCCATCAAACACTCCCAGGACAGGTACAGCACGGGGTTAGATACAGAGTAAATCTCCCTCTACACAGTATCCATCAAACAATCCCAAGGACAGGTACTGCACGGGTTTAGATACAGAGGAAATCTCCCCCTACACTGACCCCATCAAACACTCCCAGGACAGGTACAGCACGGGGTTAGATACAGAGTAAATCTCCCTCTACACTGTCCCCATCAAACACTCCCAGGACAGGTACAGCACGGGGTTAGATACAGAGTAAAGCTCCCTCTACACTGTCCCCCATCAAACACTCCCAGGAGAGGTACAGCACGGGGTTAGATAAGGAGTAAATCTCCCTCTACACTGTCCCCATCAAACACCCCCAGAACAGGTGCAGCACGGGGGTAGATACAGAGTAAAGCACCTTCTACACTGTGCCCATCAAACCCTCCCAGGGACAGGTACAGCAAGGGGTTAGATACAGAGTAAAGCTCCTCTACACTGTCCCCATCAAACACTCCCAGGACAGGTACAGCACGGGGGTAGATACAGAGTAAATCTCCCTCTACACTGTCCCATCAAACACTCCAGGACAGGTACAGCACGGGTTAGATACAGAGTAAAACTCCCTCTACACTGTCCCCATCAAACACTCCCAGGACAGGTACAGCACGGGGTTAGATACAGAGTAAATCTCCCTCTACACTGTCCCCATCAAACACTCCAGGACAGGTACAGCACGGGGTTAGATACAGAGTAAATCTCCCTCTACACTGTCCCCATCAACACTCCCAGGACAGGTACAGCACGGGGTTAGATACAGAGTAAATCTCCCTCTACACCTGTCCCCATCAAACACTCCCAGGACAGGTAAAGCTCGGGGTTAGATACAGAGTAAATCTCCCTCTACACTGTCCCCATCAAACACTCCCAGGACAGGTACAGCACGGGGTTAGATACAGAGTAAAGCTCCCTCTACACTGTCCCCATCAAACACTCCCAGGACAGGTACAGCACGGGGTTAGATACAGAGTAAATCTCCCTCTACACTGTCCCCATCAAACACTCCCAGGACAGGTACAGCACGGGTTAGATACAGAGTAAGCTCCCCTCTACACCTTCCCCATCAAACACTCCCAGGACAGGTACAGCACGGGGTTAGATACAGAGTAAATCTCCCTCTACACTGTCCCCATCAAACACTCCAGGACAGGTACAGACGGGGTTAGATACAGAGTAAAGCTCCTCTACTCTGTCCCCATCAAACACTCCCAGGACAGGTACAGCACGGGGTTAGCTACAGAGTAAATCTCCCTCTACACCGTCCCCATCAAACACTCCCAGGACAGGTACAGCACGGGGTTAGATACAGAGTAAATCTCCCTCTACACCTGTCCCCATCAAACACTCCCCAGGACAGGTACAGCACGGGGTTAGATACAGAGTAAATCTCCTCTACACTGTCCCCATCAACACACTCCCAGGACAGGTACAGCACTGGGTTAGATACAGAGTAATCTCCCTCTACACTGTCCCATCAAACACTCCCAGGACAGGTACAGCACGGGGTTAGATACAGAGTAAATCTCCCTCCTACACTGTCCCCATCAAACACTCCCAGGACAGGTACAGCACGGGGTTAGATACAGAGTAAATCTCCCTCTACACTGTCCCCATCAAACACTCCCAGGACAGGTACAGCACGGGGTTAGATACAGAGTAAATCTCCCTCTACACGTCCCCATCAAACACTCCCAGGACAGGTACAGCACGGGGTTAGATACAGAGTAAATCTCCCTCTACACAGTCCCCATCAAACACTCCCAGGACAGGTACAGCACGGGGTAGATACAGAGTAAATCTCCCTCTACACCGTCCCCATCAAACACTCCCAGGACAGGTACAGCACGGGGTTAGATACAGAGTAAATATCCCTCTACACTGTCCCCATCAAACACTCCCAGGACAGGTACAGCACGGGGTTAGATACAGAGTAAATCTCCCTCTACACCGTCCCCATCAAAACTCCCAGGACAGGTACAGCACAGGGGTTAGATACAGAGTAAATCTCCATCTACACTGTCCCCATCAAACACTCCCAGGACAGGTACAGCACGGGGTTAGATACAGAGTAAATCTCCCTCTACACTGTCCCCATCAAACACTCCCAGGACAGGTACAGCACGGGGTTAGATACAGAGTAAATCTCCCTCTACACTGTCCCCATCAAACACTCCCAGGACAGGTACAGCACGGGGTTAGATACAGAGTAAATCTCCCTCTACACTGTCCCCATCAAACACTCCCAGGACAGGTACAGCACGGGGTTAGATACAGAGTAAATCTCCCTCTACACTGTCCCCATCAAACACTCCAGGACAGATGCAGCACGGGGTTAGATACAGAGTAAAGCTCCCTCTACACTGTCCCCATCAAACACTCCCAGGACAGGTACAGCACGGGGTTAGATACAGAGTAAATCTCCCCTCTACACTGTCCCCATCAAACACTCCCAGGACAGGTACAGCACGGGGTTAGATACAGAGTAAATCTCCCTCTACACTGTCCCCATCAAACACTCCCAGGACAGGTACAGCACGGGTTAGATACAGAGTAAAGCTCCCTCTACACTGTCCCCATCAAACACTCCCAGGACAGGTACAGCACGGGGTTAGATACAGAGTAAAGCTCCCTCTACACTGTCCCCATCAAACACTCCCAGGGCAGGTACAGCCCAGGGTTAGATACAGAGTAAAGGTCCCTCTACACGCTCCCCATCAAACACTCCCAGGACATGTCCAGCACGGGGTTAGATACAGAGAAAAGCTCCCTCTACACTGTCCCCATCAAACACTCCCAGAACAGGTACAGCACAGGGTTAGATACAGAGTAAAGCTCCCTCTACACTGTCCCCATCAAACACTCCAGGACAGGTACAGCACGGGTTAGATACAGAGTAAATCTCCCTCTACACTGTCCCCATCAAACACTCCAGGACAGGTACAGCACGGGTTAGATACAGAGTAAAGCTCCCTCTACACTGTCCCCATCAAACACTCCCAGGACAGGTTACAGCACGGGGTTAGATACAGAGTAATCTCCCTCTACACTGTCCCCCATCAAACACTCCCAGGACAGGTACAGCACGGGGTTAGATACAGAGTAAATCTCCCTCTACACTCGTCCCCCATCAAACACTCCCAGGACAGGTACAGCACGGGGTTAGATACAGAGTAAATCTCCCTCTACACTGTCCCCATCAAACACTCCCAGGAAGGTACCAGCACGGGTTAGATACAGAGTAAAGCTCCCTCTACACTGTCCCATCAAACACTCCCAGGACAGGGACAGCACGGGGTTAGATACAGAGTAAATCTCCCTCTACACTGTCCCCATCAAACACTCCCAGGACAGGTACAGCACAGGTTTAGATACAGAGTAAATCTCCCTCTACACCTGTCCCCATCAAACACTCCCAGGACAGGTACAGCACGGGGTTAGATACAGAGTAAATCTCCTCTACACTGTCCCATCAAACACTCCCAGGACAGGTACAGCACGGGTTAGATACAGAGTAAAATCTCCCTCTACACTGTCCCCATCAAACACTCCCAGGACAGGTACAGCACGGGGTTAGATACAGAGTAAAGCTCCCTCTACACCTGTCCCATCAAACACTCCCAGGACAGGTACAGCACGGGTTAGATACAGAGTAAAGTCTCCCTCTACACCTTCCCAACAAACACTCCCAGGACAGGTACAGCACGGGGTTAGATACAGAGTAAATCTCCCTCTACACTGTCCCCATCAAACACTCCCAGGACAGGTACAGCACGGGGTTAGATACAGAGTAAATCTCCTCTACACTGTCCCCCATCAAACACTCCCAGGACAGGTACAGCACGGGGTTAGATACAGAGTAAATCTCCCTCTACACTGTCCCATCAAACACTCCCAGGACAGGTACAGCACGGGGTTAGATACAGAGTAAATCTCCCTCTACACTGTCCCCATCAAACACTCCCAGGACAGGTACAGCACGGGGTTAGATACAGAGTAAATCTCCCTCTACACTGTCCCCATCAAACACTCCCAGGACAGGTACAGCACGGGGTTAGATACAGAGTAAATCTCCCTCTACACAGTCCCCATCAAACACTCCCAGGACAGGTACAGCACGGGGTTAGATACAGAGTAAATCTCCCTCTACACTGTCCCCATCAAACACTCCCAGGACAGGTACAGCACGGGGTTAGATACAGAGTAAATCTCCTCTACACCTGTCCCCATCAAACACTCCCAGGACAGGTACAGCACGGGGTTAGATACAGAGTAAAGCTCCCTCTACACTGTCCCCATCAAACACTCCCAGGACAGGTACAGCACGGGGTTAGATACAGAGTAAATCTCCCTCTACACTGTCCCCATCAAACACTCCCAGGACAGGTACAGCACGGGGTTAGATACAGAGTAAATCTCCCTCTACACTGTCCCCATCAAACACTCCCAGGACAGGTACAGCACGGGGTTAGATACAGAGTAAATCTCCCTCTACACCGTCCCCATCAAACACTCCCAGGACAGGTACAGCACGGGGTTAGATACAGAGTAAATCTCCCTCTACACCGTCCCCCATCAAACACTCCCAGGACAGGTACAGCACGGTGTTACATACAGAGTAAAGCTCTCTCTACACTCTCCCATCAAACACTCCCAGGACAGGTACAGCACGGGGGTTAGATACAGAGTAAATCTCCCTCTACACCGTCCCCATCAAACACTCCCAGGACAGCTACAGCACGGGGTTAGATACAGAGTAAATCCCCCTCTACACTGTCCCCATCAAACACTCCCAGGACAGGTACAGCACGGGGTTAGATACAGACTAAATCTCCCTCTACACTGTCCCCATCAAACACTCCCAGGACAGGTACAGCACGGGGTTAGATACAGAGTAAATCTCCCTCTACACCGTCCCCATCAAACACTCCCAGGACAGGTACAGCACGGGGTTAGATACAGAGTAAAGCTCCCTCTACACCGTCCCCATCAAACACTCCCAGGACAGGTACAGCACGGGGTTAGATACAGAGTAAAGCTCCCTCTACACTGTCCCCATCAAACACTCCCAGGACAGGTACAGCACGGGGTTAGATACAGAGTAAATCTCCCTCTACACTGTCCCATCAAACACTCCCAGGACAGGTACAGCACGGGGTTAGATACAGAGTAAATCTCCCTCTACACTGTCCCCATCAAACACTCCCAGGACAGGTACAGCACGGGGTTAGATACAGAGTAAATCTCCCTCTACACTGTCCCCATCAAACACTCCCAGGACAGGTACAGCACGGGGTTAGATACAGAGTAAAGCTCCCTCTACACCTTCTCCATCAAACACTCCAAGGCAGGTAAAGCACGGGGTTAGATACAGAGTAAAGTTTCCTCTACATCGTCCCCAAAAAAAAACTCCCGGGACAGGTACAGCACGGGGTTAGATACAGAGTAAAGCTCCCTCTACACCGTCCCCATCAAACACTCCCAGGACAGGTACAGCACGGGGTTAGATACAGAGTAAAGCTCCCTCTACACTGTACCCATCTAACACTCCCAGGACAGGTACAGCACGGGGTTAGATACAGAGTAAATCTCCCTCTACACCGTCCCCATCAAACACTCCCAGGACAGGTACAGCACGGGGTTAGATACAGAGTAAAGCTCCCTCTACACCTGTCCCCATCAAACACTCCCAGGACAGGTACAGCACGGGGTTAGATACAGAGTAAATCTCCCTCTACACTGTCCCCATCAAACACTCCCAGGACAGGTACAGCACGGGGTTAGATACAGAGTAAATCTCCCTCTACACTGTCCCCATCAAACACTCCCAGGACAGGTACAGCACGGGGTTAGATACAGAGTAAATCTCCCTCTACACTGTCCCCATCAAACACTCCCAGGACAGGTACAGCACGGGGTTAGATACAGAGTAAATCTCCCTCTACACCGTCCCCATCAAACACTCCCAGGACAGGTACAGCACGGGGTTAGATACAGAGTAAATCTCCCTCTACACTGTCCCCATCAAACACTCCCAGGACAGGTACAGCACGGGGTTAGATACAGAGTAAATCTCCCTCTACACTGTCCCCATCAAACACTCCCAGGACAGGTACAGCACGGGGTTAGATACAGAGTAAATCTCCCTCTACACTGTCCCCATCAAACACTCCCAGGACAGGTACAGCACGGGGTTAGATACAGAGTAAATCTCCCTCTACACTTCCCCATCAAACACTCCCAGGACAGGTACAGCACAGGGGTTAGATACAGAGTAAAGCTCCCTCTACACTGTCCCATCAAACACTCCCAGGACAGGTACAGCACGGGGTTAGATACAGAGTAAATCTCCCTCTACACTGTCCCCATCAAACACTCCCAGGACAGGTACAGCACGGGGTTAGATACAGAGTAAATCTCCCTCTACACTGTCCCCTCAAACACTCCCAGGACAGGTACAGCACGGGTTAGATACAGAGTAAAGCTCCCTCTACACCGTCCCCATCAAACACTCCCAGGACAGGTACAGCACGGGGTTAGATACAGAGTAAAGCTCCCTCTACACTGTCCCCATCAAACACTCCCAGGACAGGTACAGCACGGGGTTAGATACAGAGTAATTCGCCCTCTACACTGTCCCCATCAAACACTCCCAGGACAGGTACAGCACGGGGTTAGATACAGAGTAAATCTCCCCTCTACACCGTCCCCATCAAACACTCCCAGGACAGGTACAGCACGGGGTAGATACAGAGTAAATCAACCTACACTGTCCCATCAAACACTCCCTGGACAGTTACAGCACGGAGTTAGATACAGAGTAAATCTCCCTATACACTGTCCCCATCAAACAATTTCCCGGACAGGTAGAGCATGGGGTTAGATACAGAGTAAATCTCTCTCTGCACCGTCACATCAAAACACTCCCAGGACAGGTACAGCACGGGGTTTGATACAGAGTAAAGCTCCCTATACCACCGTCCCCATCAAACACTCCCAGGACAGGTACAGCAAGGGGTCAGATACAGTGTAAATCTCCCTCTAAACTGTCCCCATCAAACAGTTCCAGGACAGTTACAGCACATGGTTAGATACAGAGTAAATTTCCCTCTACACTGTCCCATGAAACACTCCCAAGACATGTAGAGCACGGGGTTAGATACAGACTAAATCTCCCTCTACACTGTCCACATCAAATACTTCCAGGCCATTTACAGCACACGGTGAGATACAGAGTAAAGCTCCCTCTACACCTGTCCCCAATCAAACACTCCCAGGACAGGTACAGCACGGGGTTAGATACAGAGTAAATCTCCCTCTTACACTGTCCCATCAAACACTCCCAGGACAGGTACAGCACGGGGTTAGATACAGAGTAAATCTCCCTCTACACTGTCCCCATCAAACACTCCCAGGACAGGTACAGCACGGGGTTAGATACAGAGTAAATCTCCCTCTACACTGTCCCCATCAAACACTCCCAGGACAGGTACAGCACGGGTTAGATACAGAGTAAAGTCTCCCTCTACACTGTCCCCATCAAACACTCCAGGACAGGTACAGCACGGGGTTAGATACAGAGTAAAGCTCCCTCTACACTGTCCCCATCAAACACTCCCAGGACAGGTACAGCACGGGGTTAGATACAGAGTAAATCTCCCTCTACACTGTCCCCCATCAAACACTCCCAGGACAGGTACAGCACGGGGTTAGATACAGAGTAAATCTCCCTCTACACTGTCCCCATCAAACACTCCCAGGACAGGTACAGCACGGGGTTAGATACAGAGTAAATCTCCCTCTACACTGTCCCCATCAAACACTCCCAGGACAGGTACAGCACGGGGTTAGATACAGAGTAAAGCTCCCTCTACACTGTCCCCATCAAACACTCCCAGGACAGGTACAGCACGGGGTTAGATACAGAGTAAATCTCCCTCTACACTGTCCCCATCAAACACTCCCAGGACAGGTACAGCACGGGTTAGATACAGAGTAAATCTCCCTCTACACTGTCCCCATCAAACACTCCCAGGACAGGTACAGCACGGGGTTAGATACAGAGTAAATCTCCCTCTACACCGTCCCCATCAAACACTCCCAGGACAGGTACAGCACGGGGTTAGATACAGAGTAAATCTCCCTCTACACTGTCCCCATCAAACACTCCCAGGACAGGTACAGCACGGGGTTAGATACAGAGTAAAGCTCCCTCTACACTGTCCCCATCAAACACTCCCAGGACAGGTACAGCACGGGGTTAGATACAGAGTAAATCTCCCTCTACACCGTCCCCATCAAACACTCCCAGGACAGGTACAGCACGGGGATAGATACAGAGTAAATCTCCCTCTACACTGTCCCCATCAAACACTCCCAGGACAGGTACAGCACGGGGTTAGATACAGAGTAAATCTCCCTCTACACCTGTCCCCATCAAACACTCCCAGGACAGGTACAGCACGGGGTTAGATACAGAGTAAATCTCCCTCTACACTGTCCCCATCAAACACTCCCAGGACAGGTACAGCACGGGGTTAGATACAGAGAAATCTCCCTCTACACTGTCCCCATCAAACACTCCCAGGACAGGTACAGCACGGGGTTAGATACAGAGTAAATCTCCCTCTACACTGTCCCCATCAAACACTCCCAGGACAGGTACAGCACGGGGTTAGATACAGAGTAAATCTCCCTCTACACTGTCCCCATCAAACACTCCCAGGACAGGTACAGCACGGGGTTAGATACAGAGTAAATCTCCCTCTACACTGTCCCCATCAAACACTCCCAGGACAGGTACAGCACGGGGTTAGATACAGAGTAAAGCTCCCTCTACACTGTCCCATCAAACACTCCCAGGACAGGTACAGCACGGGGTTAGATACAGAGTAAATCTCCCTCTACACTGTCCCATCAAACACTCCCAGGACAGGTACAGCACGGGGTTAGATACAGAGTAAATCTCCCTCTACACAGTCCCCATCAAACACTCCCAGGACAGGTACAGCACGGGGTTAGATACAGAGTAAAGATCCCTCTACACTGTCCCCATCAAACACTCCCAGGACAGGTACAGCACGGGGTTAGATACAGAGTAAAGCTCCCTCTACACTGTCCCCATCAAACACTCCCAGGACAGGTACAGCACAGGGTTAGATACAGAGTAAAGCGCCCTCTACACTGTCCCCATCAAACACTCCCAGGACAGGTACAGCACGGGGTTAGATACAGAGTAAAGCCCCTCTACACTGTCCCCATCAAACACACCCAGGACAGGTATAGCACGGGGTTAGACAGAGAGTAAATCTCCCTCTACACTGTCCCCATCAAACACTCCCAGGACAGGTACAGCACGGGGTTAGATACAGAGTAAAGCTCGCTCTACACTGTCCCCATCAAACACTCCCAGGACAGGTACAGCACGGGGTTAGATACAGAGTAAATCTCCCTCTACACTGTCCCCATCAAACACTCCCAGGACAGGTACAGCACGGGGTTAGATACAGAGTAAATCTCCTCTACACTGTCCCATCAAACACTCCCAGGACAGGTACAGCCCGGGGTTAGATACAGAGTAAATCTCCCTCTACACTGTCCCATCAAACACTCCCAGGACAGGTACAGCACGGGGCGTAGATACAGAGTAAATCTCCCTCTACACCTGTCCCCATCAAACACTCCCAGGACAGGTACAGCACGGGGTTAGATACAGAGTAAATCTCCCTCTACACCTGTCCCCATCAAACACTCCCAGGACAGGTACAGCACGGGGTTAGATACAGAGTAAATCTCCCTCTACACCGTCCCCATCAAACACTCCCAGGACAGGTACAGCACGGGGTTAGATACAGAGTAAAGCTCCCTCTACACCTGTCCCCATCAAACACTCCCAGGACAGGTACAGCACGGGGTTAGATACAGAGTAAATCTCCCTCTACACCGTCCCCATCAAACACTCCCAGGACAGGTACAGCACGGGGTTAGATACAGAGTAAATCTCCCTCTACACCTGTCCCCATCAAACACTCCCAGGACAGGTACAGCACGGGGTTAGATACAGAGTAAAGCTCCCTCTACACCTGTCCCCATCAAACACTCCAGGACAGGTACAGCACGGGGTTAGATACAGAGTAAATCTCCCTCTACACTGTCCCCATCAAACACTCCCAGGACAGGTACAGCACGGGGTTAGATACAGAGTAAGCTCCTCTACACCTGTCCCATCAAACACTCCCAGGACAGGTACAGCACGGGGTTAGATACAGAGTAAATCTCCCTCTACACTGTCCCCATCAAACACTCCCAGGACAGGTACAGCACGGGGTTAGATACAGAGTAAATCTCCCTCTACACTGTCCCCATCAAACACTCCCAGGACAGGTACAGCACGGGGTTAGATACAGAGTAAATCTCCCTCTACACTGTCCCCATCAAACACTCCCAGGACAGGTACAGCACGGGGTTAGATACAGAGTAAATCTCCCTCTACACTGTCCCCATCAAACACTCCCAGGACAGGTACAGCACGGGGTTAGATACAGAGTAAATCTCCCTCTACACCTGTCCCCATCAAACACTCCCAGGACAGGTACAGCACGGGGTTAGATACAGAGTAAAGCTCCCTCTACACTGTCCCCATCAAACACTCCCAGGACAGGTACAGCACGGGTTAGATACAGAGTAAATCTCCCTCTACACTGTCCCCATCAAACACTCCCAGGACAGGTACAGCACGGGGTTAGATACAGAGTAAAGCTCCCTCTACACCTGTCCCATCAAACACTCCCAGGACAGGTACAGCACGGGTTAGATACAGAGTAAATCTCCCTCTACACTGTCCCCATCAAACACTCCCAGGACAGGTACAGCACGGGGTTAGATACAGAGTAAAGCTCCCTCTACACTGTCCCCATCAAACACTCCCAGGACAGGTACAGCACGGGGTTAGATACAGAGTAAATCTCCCTCTACATGTCCCCATCAAACACTCCCAGGACAGGTACAGCACGGGGTTAGATACAGAGTAAATCTCCCTCTACATGTCCCCATCAAACACTCCCAGGACAGGTACAGCACGGGGTTAGATACAGAGTAAATCTCCCTCTACACTGTCCCCATCAAAACACTCCCAGGACAGGTACAGCACGGGGTTAGATACAGAGTAAAGCTCCCTCTACACTGTCCCCATCAAACACTCCCAGGACAGGTACAGCACGGGTTAGATACAGAGTAAATCTCCCTCTACACTGTCCCCATCAAACACTCCCAGGACAGGTACAGCACGGGGTTAGATACAGAGTAAATCTCCCTCTACACTGTCCCCATCAAACACTCCCAGGACAGGTACAGCACGGGGTTAGATACAGAGTAAATCTCCCTCTACACGTCCCCATCAAACACTCCCAGGACAGGTACAGCACGGGGTTAGATACAGAGTAAATCTCCCTCTACACTGTCCCCATCAAACACTCCCAGGACAGGTACAGCACGGGGTTAGATACAGAGTAAATCTCCCTCTACACTGTCCCCATCAAACACTCCCAGGACAGGTACAGCACGGGGTTAGATACAGAGTAAATCTCCCTCTACACCGTCCCCATCAAACACTCCCAGGACAGGTACAGCACGGGGTTAGATACAGAGTAAATCTCCCTCTACACTGTCCCCATCAAACACTCCCAGGACAGGTACAGCACGGGGTTAGATACAGAGTAAATCTCCCTCTACACTGTCCCATCAAACACTCCCAGGACAGGTACAGCACGGGGTTAGATACAGAGTAAATCTCCCTCTACACTGTCCCCATCAAACACTCCCAGGACAGGTACAGCACAGGGTTAGATACAGAGTAAAGCTCCCTCTACACTGTCCCATCAAACACTCCCAGGACAGGTACAGCACGGGGTTAGATACAGAGTAAATCTCCCTCTACACTGTCCCCATCAAACACTCCCAGGACAGGTACAGCACGGGGTTAGATACAGAGTAAAGCTCCCTCTACACTGTCCCCATCAAACACTCCCAGGACAGGTACAGCACGGGGTTAGATACAGAGTAAATCTCCCTCTACACCGTCCCCATCAAACACTCCCAGGACAGGTACAGCACGGGTTAGATACAGAGTAAATCTCCCTCTACACTGTCCCCATCAAACACTCCCAGGACAGGTACAGCACGGGGTTAGATACAGAGTAAATCTCCCTCTACACTGTCCCCATCAAACACTCCCAGGACAGGTACAGCACGGGGTTAGATACAGAGTAAATCTCCCTCTACACTGTCCCCATCAAACACTCCAGGACAGGTACAGCACGGGGTTAGATACAGAGTAAAGCTCCCTCTACACCTGTCCCCATGAAACACTCACAGGACAGGTACAGCACGGGGTTAGATACAGAGTAAATCTCCCTCTACACTGTCCCCATCAAACACTCCCAGGACAGGTACAGCACGGGGTTAGATACAGAGTAAATCTCCCTCTACACCGTCCCCATCAAACACTCCCAGGACAGGTACAGCACGGGTTAGATACAGAGTAAATCTCCCTCTACACTGTCCCCATCAAACACTCCCAGGACAGGTACAGCACGGGGTTAGATACAGAGTAAAGCTCCCTCTACACTGTCCCCATCAAACACTCCCAGGACAGGTACAGCACGGGGTTAGATACAGAGTAAATCTCCCTCTACACTGTCCCCATCAAACACTCCCAGGACAGGTACAGCACGGGGTTAGATACAGAGTAAAGCTCCCTCTACACTGTCCCCATCAAACACTCCCAGGACAGGTACAGCACGGGGTTAGATACAGAGTAAATCTCCCTCTACACTGTCCCCATCAAACACTCCCAGGACAGGTACAGCACGGGTTAGATACAGAGTAAAGCTCCCTCTACACTGTCCCCATCAAACACTCCCAGGACAGGTACAGCACGGGGTTAGATACAGAGTAAATCTCCCTCTACACTGTCCCCATCAAACACTCCAGGACAGGTACAGCACGGGGTTAGATACAGAGTAAATCTCCCTCTACACTGTCCCCATCAAACACTCCCAGGACAGGTACAGCACGGGGTTAGATACAGAGTAAATCACCCTCTACACTGTCCCCATCAAACACTCCCAGGACAGGTACAGCACGGGGTTAGATACAGAGTAAAGCTCCCTCTACACTGTCCCCATCAAACACTCCCAGGACAGGTACAGCACGGGGTTAGATACAGAGTAAATCTCCCTCTACACTGTCCCCATCAAACACTCCCAGGACAGGTACAGCACGGGGTTAGATACAGAGTAAATCTCCCTCTACACTGTCCCCATCAAACACTCCCAGGACAGGTACAGCACGGGGTTAGATACAGAGTAAAGCTCCTCTACACTGTCCCCCATCAAACACTCCCAGGACAGGTACAGCACGGGGTTAGATACAGAGTAAATCTCCCTCTACACAGTCCCCATCAAACACTCCCAGGACAGGTACAGCACGGGGTTAGATACAGAGTAAAGCTCCCTCTACACCTGTCCCCATCAAACACTCCCAGGACAGGTACAGCACGGGGTTAGATACAGAGTAAATCTCCCTCTACACTGTCCCCATCAAACACTCCCAGGACAGGTACAGCACGGGGTTAGATACAGAGTAAAGCTCCCTCTACACGTCCCCATCAAACACTCCCAGGACAGGTACAGCACGGGGTTAGATACAGAGTAAATCTCCCTCTACACTGTCCCCATCAAACACTCCCAGGACAGGTACAGCACGGGGTTAGATACAGAGTAAATCTCCCTCTACACTGTCCCCATCAAACACTCCCAGGACAGGTACAGCACGGGGTTAGATACAGAGTAAATCTCCCTCTACACTGTCCCCATCAAACACTCCCAGGACAGGTACAGCACGGGGTTAGTTACAGAGTAAAGCTCCCTCTACACCGTCCCCATCAAACACTCCCAGGACAGGTACAGCACAGGGTTAGATACAGAGTAAAGCTCATTCTGCAATGTCCCCATCAAACACTGCCAGACAGGTACAGCACGGGGTTAGATAAAGAGTAAATCTTGCTCTGCGCTGTCCCCATCAAACACTCCCAGGAAAGGTACAGCACCGGGTTAGATGCAGAGTAAATCCGCTCTACACTGTCCCCATCAAACACTCCCAGGACAGGTACAGCACGGGGTTAGATACAGAGTAAATCTCCCTCTACACTGTCCCCATCAAACACTCCCGGGACAGGTACAGCACTGGGTTAGATACAGAGTAAATCTCCCTCTACACTGTCCCAATCAAACACTCCCAGGACAGGTACAGCACGGGGTTAGATACAGAGTAAATCTCCGTCTACACTGTCCTCATCAAACACTCTCAGGACAATAACAGCACGGGGTTAGATACAGAGTAAAGCTCCCTCTACACTGTCCCCAACAAACACTCCCAGGACAGGTACAGCACGGGGTTAGATACAGAGTAAATCTCCCTCTACACTGTCCCCATCAAACACTCCCAGGACAGGTACAGCACAGGGTTAGATACAGAGTAAATCTCCCTCTACACTGACCCCATCAAACACTCCCAGGACAGGTACAGCACGGGGTTAGATACAGAGTAAAGCTCCCTCTACACTGTCCCCATCAAACACTCCCAGGACAGGTACAGCACGGGGTTAGATACAGAGTAAATCTCCCTCTACACTGTCCCCATCAAACACTCCAGGACAGGTACAGCACGGGTTAGATACAGAGTAAATCTCCCTCTACACTGTCCCCATCAAACACTCCCAGGACAGGTACAGCACGGGTTAGATACAGAGTAAATCTCCCTCTACACTGTCCCCCATCAAACACTCCCAGGACAGGTACAGCACGGGGTTAGATACAGAGTAAATCTCCCTCTACACAGTCCCCATCAAACACTCCCAGGACAGGTACAGCACGGGGTTAGATACAGAGTAAATCTCCCTCTACACCTGTCCCCATCAAACACTCCCAGGACAGGTACAGCACGGGGTTAGATACAGAGTAAAGCTCCCTCTACACCTGTCCCATCAAACACTCCCAGGACAGGTACAGCACGGGGTTAGATACAGAGTAAAGCTCCCTCTACACTGTCCCCATCAAACACTCCCAGGACAGGTACAGCACGGGGTTAGATACAGAGTAAATCTCCCTCTACACCGTCCCCATCAAACACTCCCAGGACAGGTACAGCACGGGGTTAGATACAGAGTAAATCTCCCTCTACACCGTCCCCATCAAACACTCCCAGGACAGGTACAGCACGGGGTTAGATACAGAGTAAATCTCCCTCTACACTGTCCCATCAAACACTCCCAGGACAGGTACAGCACTGGGTTAGATACAGAGTAAATCTCCCTCTACACTGTCCCCATCAAACACTCCCAGGACAGGTACAGCACAGGGGTTAGATACAGAGTAAATCTCCTCTACACTGTCCCCATCAAACACTCCCAGGACAGGTACAGCACGGGGTTAGATACAGAGTAAATCTCCCTCTACACTGTCCCCATCAAACACTCCCAGGACAGGTACAGCACGGGGTTAGATACAGAGTAAATCTCCCTCTACACAGTCCCCATCAAACACTCCCAGGACAGGTACAGCACGGGGTTAGATACAGAGTAAATCTCCCTCTACACTGTCCCCATCAAACACTCCCAGGACAGGTACAGCACGGGGTTAGATACAGAGTAAAGCTCCCTCTACACTGTCCCCATCAAACACTCCCAGGACAGGTACAGCACGGGGTTAGATACAGAGTAAATCTCCCTCTACACTGTCCCCATCAAACACTCCCAGGACAGGTACAGCACGGGGTTAGATACAGAGTAAATCTCCCTCTACACCGTCCCCATCAAACACTCCCAGGACAGGTACAGCACGGGGTTAGATACAGAGGAAATCTCCCTCTACACTGTCCCCATCGAACACTCCCAGGACAGGTACAGCACTGGGTTAGATACAGAGTAAATCTCCCTCTAAACCGTCCCCATCAAACACTCCCAGGACAGGTACAGCACAGGGTTAGTTACAGAGTAAATCTCACTCTACACCGTCCCCATCAAACACTCCCAGGACAGGTACAGCACGGGGTTAGATACAGAGTAAATCTCCCTCTACACTGTCCCCATCAAACACTCCCAGGACAGGTATAGCACAGGGTTAGATAGAGAGTAAATCTCCCTCTAAACTGTCCCCATCAAACACTCCCAGGACAGGTACAGCACGGGGTTAGATACAGAGTAAATCTCCCTCTACACTGTCCCCATCAAACACTCTCTGGACAGGTACAGCACGGGATTAGATACAGAGTAAATCTCCCTCTACACTGTCCCCATCAAACACTCCCAGGACAGGTACAGCACGGGTTTAGTTACAGAGTAAAGCTCCCTGTACAATGTCCACATCAAACACACCCAGGACAGGTACAGCATGGTGTTAGATACAGAGTAAATCACCCTCTACACCGTCCCCATCAAACACACCCAGGACAGGTACAGCACTGGGTTAGATACAGAGTAAATCTCCCTCTACACTGTCCCCATCAAACACTCCCAGGACAGGTACAGCACGGGGTTAGATACAGAGTAAATCTCCCTCTACACTGTCCCCATCAAACACTCCCAGGACAGGTACAGCACGGGGTTAGATACAGAGTAAATCTCCCTCTACACCGTCCCCATCAAACACTCCCAGGACAGGTACAACATGTTGTTAAATACAGAGTAAATCTCCCTCTACACTCTCCCCATCAAACACTCCCAAGACAGGTACAGCACGGGGTAAGATACAGAGTAAATCTCCCCCTACACTGTCCCCATCAACACACCCAGGACAGGTACAGCATGGGGTTAGATACAGAGTTAATCTCCCTCTACAGTGTCCCCATCAAACATTCCCAGGACAGGTAAAGCACGGGGTTAGATACAGAGTAAATCTCCCTCTACACTGTCCCCATCAAACACTCCCAGGACAGGTACAGCACGGGGTTAGATACAGAGTAAATCTCCCTCTACACCGTCCCCATCAAACACTCCCAGGACAGGTACAGCACGGGGTTAGATACAGAGTAAATCTCCCTCTACACCGTCCACATCAAACACTCCCAGGACAGGTACAGCACGGGGTTAGATACAGAGTAAATCTCCCTCTACACTGTCCCCATCAAACACTCCCAGGACAGGTACAGCACGGGGTTAGATACAGAGTAAATCTCCCTCTACACTGTCCCCATCAAACACTCCCAGGACAGGTACAGCACGGGGTTAGATACAGAGTAAATCTCCCTCTACACTGTCCCCATCAATACTCCCAGGACAGGTACAGCACGGGGTTAGATACAGAGTAAAGCTCCCTCTACACCGTCCCCATCAAACACTCCCAGGACAGGTAGAGCACGGGGTTAGATACAGAGTAAAGTTCCCTCTACACTGTCCCCATCAAACACTCCCAGGACAGGTACAGCACGGGGTTAGATACAGAGTAAATCTCCCTCTACACCGTCCCCATCAAGCACTCCCAGGACAGCTACAGCACGGGTTCAGATACAGAGTAAATCTCGCTCTAAACTGTCCCCATCAAACACTCCCAGGACAGGTACAGCACATGGTTCGATACAGAGTAAATCTCCCTCTACACTGTCCCCATCAAACACTCCCAGGACAGGTACAGCACGGGGTTAGATACAGAGTAAATCTCCCTCTACACTGTCCCCATCAAACATTCCCAGGACAGGTACAGCACAGGGTTAGGTACAGAGTAAATCTCCCTCTACACTGTCCCCATCAAATACTTCCAGGCCATTTACAGCACGGGGTTAGATACAGAGTAAGGCTCCATCTACACCTTCCCCAACAAACATTCACAGGACTGGTACAGCACGGGGTTAGATACAGAGTAAATCTCCCTCTACACCGTCCCCATCAAACACTCCCAGGACAGGAACAGCACAGGGTTAGATACAGAGTAAATCTCCCTCTACACTGACCCCATCAAACCTTCCCAGGACAGGTACAGCACGGGTTTAGTTACAGAGTAAAGTTCCCTCTACACTGTCCCCATCAAACACTCCCAGGACAGGTACAGCACGGGGTTAGATACAGAGTAAATCTCCCTCTACACTGTCCCCATCAAACACTCCCAGGACAGGTACAGCACGGGGTTAGATACAGAGTAAAGCTCCCTCTACACCGTCCCCATCAAACACTCCCAGGACAGGTACAGCACGGGGTTAGATACAGAGTAAATCTCCCTCTACACTGTCCCCATCAAACACTCCCAGGACAGATACAGCACGGACTTAGATACAGTGTAAATCTCCCTCTGCACTGTCCCCATCAAACACTCCCAGGACAGGTACAGCATGGGTTTAGATACAGAGTAAATCTCCCTCTACACTGTCCCCATCAAACACTCCCAGGACAGGTACAGCACGGGGTTAGATACAGAGTAAATCTCCCTCTACACTGTCCCCATCAAACACTCCCTGGACAGATACAGCACGGGGTTAGATACAGAGTAAATCTCCCTCTGCACTGTCCCCATCAAACACTCCCAGGACAGGTACAGCATGGGGTGAGATACAGAGTAAATCACCCCCTACACCGTCCCCATCAAACACTCCCAGGACAGGTACAGCACGGGGTTAAATACAGAGTAAAGCTACCTCTACACTGTCCCCATCAAACACTCCCAGGACAGGTCCAGCACGGGGTCAGATACAGAGTAAATCTCCCTCTACACCGTCCCCATCAAACACTCCCAGGACAGGTACAGCACGGGGTTAGATACAGAGTAAATCTCCCTCTACACCGTCCCCATCAAACACTCCCAGGACAGGTACAGCGCGGGGTTAGATACAGAGGAAATCTCCCTCTACACTGTCCCCATCGAACACTCCCAGGAGAGGTACAGCACTGGGTTAGATACAGAGTAAATCTCCCTCTAAACCGTCCCCATCAAACACTCCCAGGACAGGTACAGCACGGGGTTAGATACAGAGTAAAGCTACCTCTACACTGTCTGCATCAAACACTCCCAGGACAGGTACAGCACGGGGTTAGATACAGAGTAAAGTTCCATCTACACTGTCCCCATCAAACACTCCCAGGACAGGTACAGCACGGGGTTAGATACAGAGTAAATCCCCCTCTACACCGTCCACATCAAACACTCCCAGGACAGGTACAGCACAGGGTTAGATACAGAGTAAATCTCCCTCTACACTGTCTCCATCAAACACTCCCAGGACAGCTGCAGCACGGTGTTAGATACAGAGTAAATCTCCCTCTACACTGTCCCCATCAACACTCCCAGGACAGGTACAGCACGGGGTTAGATACAGAGTAAAGCTCCCTCTACACCGTCCCCATCAAACACTCCCAGGACAGGTACAGCACGGGGTTAGATACAGAGTAAAGTTCCCTCTACACTGTCCCCATCAAACACTCCCAGGACAGGTACAGCACGGGGTTAGATACAGAGTAAATCTCCCTCTACACCGTCCCCATCAAGCACTCCCAGGACAGCTACAGCACGGGTTCAGATACAGAGTAAATCTCGCTCTAAACTGTCCCCATCAAACACTCCCAGGACAGGTACAGCACGGGGTTAGATACAGAGTAAATCTCCCTCTACACTGTCCCCATCAAACACTCCCAGGACAGGTACAGCACATGGTTCGATACAGAGTAAATCTCCCTCTACACTGTCCCCATCAAACACTCCCAGGACAGGTACAGCACAGGGTTAGGTACAGAGTAAGGCTCCATCTACACCTTCCCCAACAAACATTCACAGGACTGGTACAGCACGGGGTTAGATACAGAGTAAATCTCCCTCTACACTGACCCCATCAAACCTTCCCAGGACAGGTACAGCACGGGGTTAGATACAGAGTAAATCTCCCTCTACACTGACCCCATCAAACCTTCCCAGGACAGGTACAGCACGGGGTTAGATACAGAGTAAATCTCCCTCTACACTGACCCCATCAAACCTTCCCAGGACAGGTACAGCACGGGGTTAGTTACAGAGTAAAGCTCCCTGTACACTGTCCCCATCAAACACTCCCAGGACAGGTACAGCACGGGGTTAGATACAGAGTAAATCTCCCTCTACACTGTCCCCATCAAACACTCCCAGGACAGGTACAGCACGAGGTTAGATACAGAGTAAATCTCCCTCTACACTGTCCCCATCAAACACTCCCAGGACAGATACAGCACGGACTTAGATACAGTGTAAATCTCCCTCTGCACTGTCCCCATCAAACACTCCCAGGACAGGTACAGCACGGGGTTAGATACAGAGTAAATCTCCCTCTACACTGTCCCCATCAAACACTCCCAGGACAGGTACAGCACGGGGTTAGATACAGAGTAAATCTCCCTCTACACTGTCCCCATCAAACACTCCCAGGACAGGTACAGCATGGGGTTAGATACAGAGTAAATCTCCCTCTACACTGTCCCCATCAAACACTCCCTGGACAGATACAGCACGGGGTTAGATACAGAGTAAATCTCCCTCTGCACTGTCCCCATCAAACACTCCCAGGACAGGTACAGCATGGGGTGAGATACAGAGTAAATCACCCCCTACACCGTCCCCATCAAACACTCCCAGGACAGGTACAGCACGGGGTTAAATACAGAGTAAAGCTACCTCTACACTGTCCCCATCAAACACTCCCAGGACAGGTCCAGCACGGGGTCAGATACAGAGTAAATCTCCCTCTACACCGTCCCCATCAAACACTCCCAGGACAGGTACAGCACTGGGTTAGATACAGAGTAAATCTCCCTCTAAACCGTCCCCATCAAACACTCCCAGGACAGGTACAGCACAGGGTTAGTTACAAAGTAAATCTCACTCTACACCGTCCCCATCAAACACTCCCAGGACAGGTACAGCACGGGGTTAGATACAGAGTAAAGCTCCCTCTACACTGTCCCCATCAAACACTCCCAGGACAGGTATAGCACAGGGTTAGATAGAGAGTAAATCTCCCTCTAAACTGTCCCCATCAAACACTCCCAGGACAGGTACAGCACGGGGTTAGATACAGAGTAAATCTCCCTCTACACTGTCCCCATCAAACATTCCCAGGACAGGTACAGCACGGGGTTAGATACAGAGTAAATCTCCCTC
>NW_024470847.1:137130-147130 GCF_017639515.1 Carcharodon carcharias
ATTAGTAGCCCGGAGCTTTGAAGAGAGACGGGGAGATCAGGATGTCAGAGTGGACTCGCCTACTGCAGGGAAAGTGAGTTTGAAGATTTTTTGATGCTATTTTGGAGTCTCATACCTGGGAGTGCAAATGCAGCGATATAAAGGCTGCGGTTTCACAGGGGGAGAGGTTTCAATCGGAAGTGATTTTTTAAGGTCACCCAAAGGAGCTGGAGATGTGGAAGGAAAGCTGTGGGAATGGAACAAGTGTGTTTATGGGCGGAATGATGCATCCAGAGTTTGGTATCTTACCGTGAGGTCTGTCCGGTTGAAAACTGGTTGCATTCAGTTAAAGGCAGAAGACGCAATGTC
Organism: Carcharodon carcharias; assembly: GCF_017639515.1. Classification (NCBI taxonomy): domain Eukaryota; kingdom Metazoa; phylum Chordata; class Chondrichthyes; order Lamniformes; family Lamnidae; genus Carcharodon; species Carcharodon carcharias. The sequence goes on from NW_024470847.1 coordinate 137,479, forward strand.
CTACTGGCACCATAAGGAGAAACTAGCTGGGATCTTCCCATGCATGTTGATGATTTCCTGTGGGGAGGACCTGTAAAATTTGAACAATGGGTAATTGAGAAGACAAAGCAGGATTACCAGGTCGGAAGTCAGGATTCTGGGGCCTCGAAATACACAGGATTCGACATTAAGCAGAGCAGGTTAGGAGACATATTGAATAAATAATATTGTCCAGAAAATGTTAAACATATCTCAATAAATCAGGTTCAAGCCTCACAAGAAGCGGATTCTGCTGCCAAGGATCAACGGGGTTAGATACAGAGTAAAACTACCTCTTTACTGTCCCCATCCAACACTCCCAGGATAGGTACAGCACGGGGTTAGATACAGAGTAAAACACCCTCTACACTGTCCTCATCAAACACTCCCAGGACAGGTTCAGCACGGGGTTAGATACAGAGTAAAGCTCCCTCTACACTGTCCCCATCAAACACTCCCAGGACAGGTACAGCACGGAGTTAGATACAGAGTAAATCTCCCTCTACACTGTCCCAATCAAACACTCCCAGGACAGGTACAGCACGGGGTTAGATACAGAGTAAATCTCCCTCTACACTGTCCCCATCAAACACGCCCAGGACAGGTACAGCACGGGGTTAGATACAGAGTAAATCTCCCTCTATGCTGTCCCCATCAAACATTCCCAGGACAGGTATAGCACGGGGTTAGATACAGAGTAAATCTCCCTCTACGCTGTCCCCATCAAACACTCCCAGGACAGGTACAGCACGGGGTTAGATACAGAGTAAAGCTCACTCTACACTGTCCCCATCAAACACTCCCAGGACAGGTACAGCACGGGGTTAGATACAGAGTAAATCTCCCTCTCCACTGTCCCCATCAAACACTCCCAGGATAGTTACAGCACGGGGTTAGATACAGAGTAAATCTCCCTCTACGCTGTCCCCATCAAACACTCCCAGGACAGGTACAGCACGGGGTTAGATACAGAGTAAAGCTCCCTCTACACCGTCCCCATCAAACACTCCCAGGACAGGTACAGCACGGGGTTAGATACAGAGTAAAGCTCCCTCTACACTGTCCCCATCAAACACTCCCAGGACAGGTACAGCATGGGGTTAGATACAGAGTAAATCTCCCTCTACACTGTCCCCATCAAACACTCCCAGGATAGTTACAGCACGGGATTAGATACAGAGTAAATCTCCCTCTACACCGTCCCCATCAAACACTCCCAGGACAGGTACAGCACGGGGTTAGATACAGAGTAAAGCTCCCTCTACACCGTCCCCATCAAACACTCCCAGGACAGGTACAGCACGGGGTTAGATACAGAGTAAATCTCCCTCTACACCGTCCCCATCAAACACTCCCAGGACAGGTACAGCACGGGGTTAGATACAGAGTAAATCTCCCTCTACACCGTCCCCATCAAACACTCCCAAGATAGGTACAGCACGGGGTTAGATACAGAGTAAATCTCCCTCTACACTGTCCCCATCAAACACTCCCAGGACAGGTACAGCACAGGGTTAGATACAGAGTAAAGCTCCCTCTACACCGTCCCCATCAAACACTCCCAGGACAGGTACAGCACGGGGTTAGATACAGAGTAAACCTCCCTCTACACTGTCCCCATCAAACACTCCCAGGACAGGTACAGCACGGGGTTAGATACAGAGTAAATCTCCCTCTACACTGTGCCCATCAAACACTCCCAGGACAGGTACAGCACGGGGTTAGATACAGAGTAAATCTCCCACTACACCGTCCCCATCAAACACTCCCAGGACAGGTACAGCATGGGGTTAGATACAGAGTAAATCTCCCTCTACACCGTCCCCATCAAACACTCCCAGGACAGGAACAGCACGGGGTTAGATACAGAGTAAAGCTACCTCTACACTGTCCCCATCAAACACTCCCAGGACAGGTACAGCACGGGGTTAGATACAGAGTAAAGCTCCCTCTACACCGTCCCCATCAAACACTCCCAGGACAGGAACAGCACGGGGTTAGATACAGAGTAAAGCTACCTCTACACTGTCCCCATCAAACACTCCCAGGACAGGTACAGCACGGGGTTAGATACAGAGTAAATCTCCCTCTACACCGTCCCCATCAAACACTCCCAGGACAGGTACAGCACGGGGTTAGATACAGAGTAAATCTCCCTCTACGCTGTCCCCATCAAACACTCCCAGGACAGGTACAGCACGGGGTTAGATACAGAGTAAATCTCCCTCTACACCGTCCCCATCAAACACTCCCAGGACAGGTACAGCACGGGGTTAGATACAGAGTAAATCTCCCTCTACGCTGTCCCCATCAAACACTCCCAGGACAGGTACAGCATGGGGTTAGATACAGAGTAAAGCTCCCTCTGCACTGTGTTAATATGACAATAATCTTGTTAAAACCAATTGCTAGTTAAACAGGTGATGGTCATTGATTATCCCAGTGGAACAGAATAAACAGTTACTGCCGGAAAACTTTTTGGGGGTGTTAATCGGACTGAGGGTTTGTTTCGGAAATAAATCAGCTTCAACCAAGAAACCTACCTGGGTTAATTTTTCCACCACAACCTCTTATTTTGAATAGCCCGGTAGCAGAGCATGAACTTGAAGCTGTGCTGACTGATTGCTGTATATGAAGGGTTCTGTCTCAGTCCCCTCAGGGAAAGGAAGTGTCCTGTTGCTGACACTTTAAGCTACAGAATGGTGGAAGGACAGTACAAAATCACACGCTCTGAGTATCCACCAATGTTCCCGGACTCTGAACCTCCTCAGTAATGGGAGGACGAAGCTGAAAAGTGGACCTGGGTCACTGCCATACCCTGGGAGAAGCAAGGTATGGCTTCGGTGTTCCCATTAGCAGGCAGAAGTAAGCTAAGGACTAAAGTATTTTCAGAGGAGGAAGTGGATGATTTGGATCGTGAAGAGTGATTAATCCGTCTGATATCCTCCGAGGGCTCAATGGGAGGCTCACATTTTGAGGCCAACCAAATATTAGATGATGATTCCAATACAAAGCAGGGTTTAGTGATGGGGGGGACCTGAAAACAGTCATGACCCGAGCCAATTTGAGAGTCGGTACAAAAGGTGTGTCTGGGATGGTGTCTGCAGGTTTTTAAACCCCAAACAATGCACGGGGATTGGTTAATTGGCGTGATTCCCAGTATTATTACACTGCCCGCAGTGAAGGAATGGTGATTTTGAGGTGACCCACGAGGCGGATTCACCTGAAGCTGAATGGGACGATGGTGACGGCCATGATGGAATTGTATTGATCACTGAGAGTTTGAATCCAGTGATGAGGATCTTGATGGTAGATTCCTTTAACTGTGCAGTTCTAGACAGCGGTTGCACTTCTTCAGTGTGTGGCATGGACTGGCCTGACTGCTATCTGGAGTTTCTCGAAGAGGCGGAACGAGGGAAGGTCAAGGAGTGTGAAAGCTCTGCCTGTTTCAGGTTCAGAGATGACAATACATTTACATCCTCCAAACGGGTGGTCCTCACTGGTGAGATGAAAGGGATCAATCTGTTTATCAGTACTGATGTGGTTTCTAGAGAGTTACCCACTGTTGTTGAGTCGATCTGTGATGAAGAAGGCTCAGGTGATGCTAGATATGAAAATTGACAGAGCAGTTGTGTTTGTGGAAAGATGTGGATCTATGTCTAACACACAGGCCATTCCATTCCTGCTTTCCACTAAGGAACCCAGAGATTTCTCCTCAAAGTTCATGAAGTTTTGGTAACTGCTGAGAATGAGGATTTGGTGGACTAAAGGATCACTTGCATAGACAGTTTGCACACATCCAGGATCACAGAAGCTGAAGACTCTGCTTCGAGATGTGGGAGTGGTTGATAAAGGATAGGATGATCTTATTGGATAAGTCTCTGCTCAGTGTGAAATTTACCCAAAATATCACCCCCTGACCTGTTGTGAGTTTACCCCTAGCCAGGGAGTTTAACAATGCAGCGGCAAAGGACTTGAAAGATTGGGACAAGGATAGGGGGATTTTTTACTACACTTCATAGAGATGGCAACCAGATTTAGCCTATCCACTGTGATACATAGTGAAGACCAAAGGCCCATTGTCGATAAGGTCATGGAGAAATGGGTAGGAACAGGATTAGGAACACCAGCGAAGTTCCTCACAGATAACAGTGGGGAACTCGCCAATGAGGAATTTCGAGATATGTGTGAACATTTATACTTCTGCACATTGCAGCTGACAACCTGTTCAGCAATGGTGTTGGATAAAGAAACCATGCGGTAATAGATGACATGTTACAAAAAATATGGGCTGATCGACCTGGTTGTAGAGTGCAAACAGCACTAGCATGGGCGGTGCGAGCAAATCTCTCTCTGCAAACGGTTGGGGGGGGTACAGTCTGTATCAGCTGGTGTATGGAAGAAATCCGAAGCTAGCTTCAGTGTTGTCAGATACCCTCCCTGCTCTAGAAGGGACCAGCATCAGCCCCACCTTTTCTGTTCATCCCAGCACTTTGCCTGTGGGTGAAAAGCTTTCATTAAAGCTGAGGTTTCGGAGAATATTTGACAGGCCCTATGGCACCGCATTAGACCATCAGGAACACAGGTTAGACAAGGAGACATGCTATATTATAAAAGGGAAGGCCAGGAAGTGTGGAAAGGACCTGGCAAGGTTATGGGGAGTGGTAGGAAAGTAGGAATTGTGTAACACACTAATCAAACTGGTGAGGGTGCATTCTTCGAGGTTAGTTGGTGATGACTGCACCTTTACAGGCTCTGAACAGGACACTACACGTAAATATGTGTCTCTGTATGTAAATATATAGATATATATATATCTCACTCTCTCTCTCTATCGTACTCTCTCTCCTTCACACACACACACTCACTCTCCCTCTCTCACACACTCACACTCTCTCTCTCTCTCTTACACACTCCCTCACTCTCTCTCTCACACACTCTCACACTCTCTCTCTCTCTCTCACACACTCTCACTCTCTCTCTCTCTCACACACACACACACTCTCTCTCACTCTCTCTCACACTCTCTCACACACTCCCTCACACACACTCTCACACACACTCTCACACACACTCTCACACACTCTCTCTCTCTTTCACCCCCTCTCTCATAATCTATATCTCTCTCTCTCACACTCGCTCTCACACTCTCTCTCTCTCACACTCTTTCTCTCTCACACACACACTCTCTCTCGCTCTCCCTCAGACATTCTCTCTCTCTCTTTCACTCTCTCTCTCATAATCTATCTCTCTCTCTCTCTCACACACACTCTCTCTCTCTCTCTAACACATTCTCCCTCACACTCTCTCTCTCACACTCCCTCTCTCTCTCACACTGTCTCTCACACCGTCTCTCACACTCTCTCTCTCTCACGCTCTCTCTCTCTCACACTCTCTCTCTCTCACACACACTCTCTCTCTCTCTCTCACACTCTCTCTCCCTCTCTCACACACTCTCTCTCACACACACAATCTCTCACTCTCCCAAACACACTGTCTCACTCTTCCAAACACAATCTCTCTCTCTCCCAAACACACTCTCTCTCCCTCCCAAACACACTATCTCCCAATCACACTCACTCTCTCCCAAACACACCCACTCTCTCCCAAACACACTTTCTCTCTCTCTAACACACTCAATCTCTCTCTCTCTCACACACAAACACTCTCTCTCACACACACTCTCTCTCTCTCACACACACACTCTCTCTCTCACACACACTATCTCTCTCACACACACTCTCTCACACACTCTCTCTCTCTCACACACACTCTCTCTCTCTCACACACACACTCTCTCTCTCTCACACACACTCTCTCTCTCACACACACTCTCTCTCTCTCACACACACACTCTCTCTCACACACACACACTCTCTCACACACACTCTCTCTCTCTCACACACACACTCTCTCTCTCACACACACTCTCTCTCTCTCACACACACTCTCTCTCTCACACACACACGCTCTCTCTCACACACACAAAGTCTCTCTCACACACACACACAGTCTCTCTCACACACACACTCTCTCTCTCACACACACGCTCTCTCTCACACACACTCTCTCTCTCACACACACTCTCTCTCTCTCACACACGCTCTCACTCTTTCTCTTTGCAGATATGAGGAGCAGACGATGGCAGGTACAGGGTTGCCTGACTATGGAGGTACAGGACTACAACCCAAAGTGTGTTCAAAGGTAACACACGTGCCAGAAGGGAGCAGTGTGTGGAGGGATGTCCCCATCACAGGGAGAGCAGGAAAGGTCACTGGTAAATACAAACACTGGCTAAAAGTGCAGGATGAAGGACAGGAGACAAGACCCATCAAGTGGCAAACCGATGTAAATATGTGGAAAGCCAGAGAGCGCAGTATGAATTCTGACAGTGGACCAGAAAGTGGTTGTGACCTGAGAAAAAATCCACGTGATGCAAACGGAGTTCTGTTCACACAGGAGGACGATCATATAGTAGCAGCACAGAAAGAGAGAGCAAGGGCAGGAGAGGTTGTAGCTTAACAAGGAGGGCTAGAGAGCAAGCTAGCAATCTCAATAGGAGTAGAGTCCTTATGACAGAGAGATTCTAGTAGCTGCTGATAAAGGAAGCCAAACGGAGAGAGTTAGAAAGTTGGAAGGAATTTGGGGAATATTCTGAAATACCTGACACAGGACAGCCAGCTTTATCTCTCAGGTGGAGCTGATCTAAAAGGTTCTCCCAGACAGCACATATAAGGCCAAAGTGAGATTAGTAGCCCGGAGCTTTGAAGAGAGACGGGGAGATCAGGATGTCAGAGTGGACTCGCCTACTGCAGGGAAAGTGAGTTTGAAGATTTTTTGATGCTATTTTGGAGTCTCATACCTGGGAGTGCAAATGCAGCGATATAAAGGCTGCGGTTTCACAGGGGGAGAGGTTTCAATCGGAAGTGATTTTTTAAGGTCACCCAAAGGAGCTGGAGATGTGGAAGGAAAGCTGTGGGAATGGAACAAGTGTGTTTATGGGCGGAATGATGCATCCAGAGTTTGGTATCTTACCGTGAGGTCTGTCCGGTTGAAAACTGGTTGCATTCAGTTAAAGGCAGAAGACGCAATGTCCTACTGGCACCATAAGGAGAAACTAGCTGGGATCTTCCCATGCATGTTGATGATTTCCTGTGGGGAGGACCTGTAAAATTTGAACAATGGGTAATTGAGAAGACAAAGCAGGATTCCCAGGTCGGAAGTCAGGATTCTGGGGCCTCGAAATACACAGGATTCGACATTAAGCAGAGCAGGTTAGGAGACATATTGAATAAATAATATTGTCCAGAAAATGTTAAACATATCTCAATAAATCAGGTTCAAGCCTCACAAGAAGCGGATTCTGCTGCCAAGGATCAACGGGGTTAGATACAGAGTAAAACTACCTCCTTACTGTCCCCATCCAACACTCCCAGGATAGGTACAGCACGGGGTTAGATACAGAGTAAAACACCCTCTACACTGTCCCCTTCAAACACTCCCAGGACAGGTACAGCACACGGTTAGATACAGAGTAAGGCTCCATCTACACCGTCCCCATGAAACACTCCCAGGACAGGGACTGCACGGGGTTAGATAAAGAGTAAATCTCCCGCTACACTGTCCCCATCAAACACTCCCAGGACAGGTACAGCACGTGGTTAGATACAGAGTAAATCTCCCTCTACACTGTCCCAATCAAACAATCCCAGGACAGGTACAGCACGGGGTTAGATACAGAGTAAAGCTCCGTCTACACCGTCCCCATTAAACACTCCCAGGACAGGTACAGCACGGAGTTAGATACAGAGTAAATCTCCCTCTACACCGTCCCCATCAAACACTCCCAGGACAGGTACAGCACGGGGTTAGATACAGAGTAAATCTCCCCTACACTGTCCCCATCAAACACTCCCAGGACAGGTACAGCACGGGGTTAGATACAGAGTAAATCTCCCTCTACACTGTCCCCATCAAACACTCCCAGGACAGGTACAGCACGGGGTTAGATACAGAGTAAATCTCCCTCTACACTGTCCCCATCAAACACTCCCAGGACAGGTACAGCACGGGGTTAGATAGAGAGTAAATCTCCCCCTACACCGTCCCCATCAAACACTCCCAGGACAGGTACAGCACGGAGTTAGATACAGAGTAAATCTCCCTCTACACCGTCCCCATCAAACACTCCCAGGACAGGTACAGCATGGGGTTAGATACAGAGTAAAGCTCCCTCTGCACTGTGTTAATATGACAATAATCTTGTTAAAACCAATTGCTAGTTAAACAGGTGATGGTCATTGATTATCCCAGTGGAACAGAATAAAAGTTACTGCCGGAAAACTTTTTGGGGGTGTTAATCGGACTGAGGGTTTGTTTTGGAAATAAATCAGCTTCAACCAAGAAACCTACCTGGGTTAATTTTTCAACCACAACCTCTTATTTTGAATAGCCCGGTAGCAGAGCATGAACTTGAAGCTGTGCTGACTGATTGCTGTATATGAAGGGTTCTGTCTCAGTCCCCTCAGGGAAAGGAAGTGTCCTGTTGCTGACACTTTAAGCTACAGAATGGTGGAAGGACAGTACAAAATCACACGCTCTGAGTATCCACCAATGTTCCCGGACTCTGAACCTCCTCAGCAATGTGAGGACGAAGCTGAAAAGTGGACCTGGGTCACTGCCATACCCTGGGAGAAGCAAGGTATGGCTTCGGTGTTCCCATTAGCAGGCAGAAGTAAGCTAAGGACTAAAGTATTTTCAGAGGAGGAAGTGGATGATTTGGATCGTGAAGAGTGATTAATCCGTCTGATATCCTCCGAGGGCTCAATGGGAGGCTCACATTTTGAGGCCAACCAAATATTAGATGATGATTCCAATACAAAGCAGGGTTTAGTGACGGGGGGGACCTGAAAACAGTCATGACCCGAGCCAATTTGAGAGTCGGTACAAAAGGTGTGTCTGGGATGGTGTCTGCAGGTTTTTAAACCCCAAACAATGCACGGGGATTGGTTAATTGGCGTGATTCCCAGTATTATTACACTGCCCGCAGTGAAGGAATGGTGATTTTGAGGTGACCCACGAGGCGGATTCACCTGAAGCTGAATGGGACGATGGTGACGGCCATGATGGAATTGTATTGATCACTGAGAGTTTGAATCCAGTGATGAGGATCTTGATGGTAGATTCATTTAACTGTGCAGTTCTAGACAGCGGTTGCACTTCTTCAGTGTGTGGCATGGACTGGCCTGACTGCTATCTGGAGTTTCTCGAAGAGGCGGACCGAGGGAAGGTCAAGGAGTGTGAAAGCTGTGCCTGTTTCAGGTTCAGAGATGACAATACATTTACATCCTCCAAAGGGGTGGTCCTCACTGGTGAGATGAAAGGGATCAATCTGTTTATCAGTACTGATGTGGTTTCTAGAGAGTTACCCGCTGTTTTTGAGTCGATCTGTGATGAAGAAGGCTCAGGTGATGCTAGATATGAAAATTGACAGAGCAGTTGTGTTTGTGGAAAGATGTGGATCTATGTCTAACACACAGGCCATTCCATTCCTGCTTTCCGCTAAGGAAACCAGAGATTTCTCCTCAAAGTTCATGAAGTTTTGGTAACTGCTGAGAATGAGGATTTGGTGGAC
>NW_024470847.1:152130-167130 GCF_017639515.1 Carcharodon carcharias
CTCCCTCTATGCTGTCCCCATCAAACATTCCCAGGACAGGTATAGCACGGGGTTAGATACAGAGTAAATCTCCCCCTACACCGTCCCCATCAAACACTCCCAGGACAGGTACAGCACGGGGTTAGATACAGAGTAAAGCTCACTCTACACTGTCCCCATCAAACACTCCCAGGACAGGTACAGCACGGGGTTAGATACAGAGTAAATCTCCCTCTCCACTGTCCCCATCAAACACTCCCAGGATAGTTACAGCACGGGGTTAGATACAGAGTAAATCTCCCTCTACACTGTCCCCATCAAACACTCCCAGGACAGGTACAGCACGGGGTTAGATACAGAGTAAATCTCCCTCTCCACTGTCCCCATCAAACACTCCCAGGACAGGTACAGCACGGAGTTAGATACAGAGTAAAGCTTCCTCTACACTGTCCCCATCAAACACTCCCAGGACAGGTACAGCACGGGGTTAGATACAGAGTAAAGCTCCCTCTGCACTGTGTTAATATGACAATAATCTTGTTAAAACCAATTGCTAGTTAAACAGGTGATGGTCATTGATTATCCAAGTGGAACAGAATAAACAGTTACTGCCGGAAAACTTTTTGGGGGTGTTAATCGGACTGAGGGTTTGTTTTGGAAATAAATCAGCTTCAACCAAGAAACCTACCTGGGTTAATTTTTCCACCACAACCTCTTATTTTGAATAGCCCGGTAGCAGAGCATGAACTTGAAGCTGTGCTGACTGATTGCTGTATATGAAGGGTTCTGTCTCAGTCCCCTCAGGGAAAGGAAGTGTCCTGTTGCTGACACTTTAAGCTACAGAATGGTGGAAGGACAGTACAAAATCACACGCTCTGAGTATCCACCAATGTTCCCGGACTCTGAACCTCCTCAGTAATGGGAGGACGAAGCTGAAAAGTGGACCTGGGTCACTGCCATACCCTGGGAGAAGCAAGGTATGGCTTCGGTGTTCCCATTAGCAGGCAGAAGTAAGCTAAGGACTAAAGTATTTTCAGAGGAGGAAGTGGATGATTTGGATCGTGAAGAGTGATTAATCCGTCTGATATCCTCCGAGGGCTCAATGGGAGGCTCACATTTTGAGGCCAACCAAATATTAGATGATGATTCCAATACAAAGCAGGGTTTAGTGATGGGGGGGACCTGAAAACAGTCATGACCCGAGCCAATTTGAGAGTCGGTACAAAAGGTGTGTCTGGGATGGTGTCTGCAGGTTTTTAAACCCCAAACAATGCACGGGGATTGGTTAATTGGCGTGATTCCCAGTATTATTACACTGCCCGCAGTGAAGGAATGGTGATTTTGAGGTGACCCACGAGGCGGATTCACCTGAAGCTGAATGGGACGATGGTGACGGCCATGATGGAATTGTATTGATCACTGAGAGTTTGAATCCAGTGATGAGGATCTTGATGGTAGATTCATTTAACTGTGCAGTTCTAGACAGCGGTTGCACTTCTTCAGTGTGTGGCATGGACTGGCCTGACTGCTATCTGGAGTTTCTCGAAGAGGCGGAACGAGGGAAGGTCAAGGAGTGTGAAAGCTGTGCCTGTTTCAGGTTCAGAGATGACAATACATTTACATCCTCCAAAGGGGTGGTCCTCACTGGTGAGATGAAAGGGATCAATCTGTTTATCAGTACTGATGTGGTTTCTAGAGAGTTACCCGCTGTTTTTGAGTCGATCTGTGATGAAGAAGGCTCAGGTGATGCTAGATATGAAAATTGACAGAGCAGTTGTGTTTGTGGAAAGATGTGGATCTATGTCTAACACACAGGCCATTCCATTCCTGCTTTCCGCTAAGGAAACCAGAGATTTCTCCTCAAAGTTCATGAAGTTTTGGTAACTGCTGAGAATGAGGATTTGGTGGACTAAAGGATCACTTGCATAGACAGTTTGCACACATCCAGGATCACAGAAGCTGAAGACTCTGCTTCGAGATGTGGGAGTGGTTGATAAAGGATAGGATGATCTTATTGGATAAGTCTCTGCTCAGTGTGAAATTTACCCAAAATATCACCCCCTGACCTGTTGTGAGTTTACCCCTAGCCAGGGAGTTTAACAATGCAGCGGCAAAGGACTTGAAAGATTGGGACAAGGATAGGGGGATTTTTTACTACACTTCATAGAGATGGCAACCAGATTTAGCCTATCCACTGTGATACATAGTGAAGACCAAAGGCCCATTGTGGATAAGGTCATGGAGAAATGGGTAGGAACAGGATTAGGAACACCAGCGAAGTTCCTCACAGATAACAGTGGGGAACTCGCCAATGAGGAATTTCGAGATATGTGTGAACATTTATACTTCTGCACATTGCAGCTGACAACCTGTTCAGCAATGGTGTTGGATAAAGAAACCATGCGGTAATAGATGACATGTTACAAAAAATATGGGCTGATCGACCTGGTTGTAGAGTGCAAACAGCACTAGCATGGGCGGTGCGAGCAAATCTCTCTCTGCAAACGGTTGGGGGGGGTACAGTCTGTATCAGCTGGTGTATGGAAGAAATCCGAAGCTAGCTTCAGTGTTGTCAGATACCCTCCCTGCTCTAGAAGGGACCAGCATCAGCCCCACCTTTTCTGTTCATCCCAGCACTTTGCCTGTGGGTGAAAAGCTTTCATTAAAGCTGAGGTTTCGGAGAATATTTGACAGGCCCTATGGCACCGCATTAGACCATCAGGAACACAGGTTAGACAAGGAGACATGCTATATTATAAAAGGGAAGGCCAGGAAGTGTGGAAAGGACCTGGCAAGGTTATGGGGAGTGGTAGGAAAGTAGGAATTGTGTAACACACTAATCAAACTGGTGAGGGTGCATTCTTCGAGGTTAGTTGGTGATGACTGCACCTTTACAGGCTCTGAACAGGACACTACACGTAAATATGTGTCTCTGTATGTAAATATATAGATATATATATATCTCACTCTCTCTCTCTATCGTACTCTCTCTCCTTCACACACACACACTCACTCTCCCTCTCTCACACACTCACACTCTCTCTCTCTCTCTTACACACTCCCTCACTCTCTCTCTCACACACTCTCACACTCTCTCTCTCTCTCTCACACACTCTCACTCTCTCTCTCTCTCACACACACACACACTCTCTCTCACTCTCTCTCACACTCTCTCACACACTCCCTCACACACACTCTCACACACACTCTCACACACACTCTCACACACTCTCTCTCTCTTTCACCCCCTCTCTCATAATCTATATCTCTCTCTCTCACACTCGCTCTCACACTCTCTCTCTCTCACACTCTTTCTCTCTCACACACACACTCTCTCTCGCTCTCCCTCAGACATTCTCTCTCTCTCTTTCACTCTCTCTCTCATAATCTATCTCTCTCTCTCTCTCACACACACTCTCTCTCTCTCTCTAACACATTCTCCCTCACACTCTCTCTCTCACACTCCCTCTCTCTCTCACACTGTCTCTCACACCGTCTCTCACACTCTCTCTCTCTCACGCTCTCTCTCTCTCACACTCTCTCTCTCTCACACACACTCTCTCTCTCTCTCTCACACTCTCTCTCCCTCTCTCACACACTCTCTCTCACACACACAATCTCTCACTCTCCCAAACACACTGTCTCACTCTTCCAAACACAATCTCTCTCTCTCCCAAACACACTCTCTCTCCCTCCCAAACACACTATCTCCCAATCACACTCACTCTCTCCCAAACACACCCACTCTCTCCCAAACACACTTTCTCTCTCTCTAACACACTCAATCTCTCTCTCTCTCACACACAAACACTCTCTCTCACACACACTCTCTCTCTCTCACAAACACACTCTCTCTCTCACACACACTATCTCTCTCACACACACTCTCTCACACACTCTCTCTCTCTCACACACACTCTCTCTCTCTCACACACACACTCTCTCTCTCTCACACACACTCTCTCTCTCTCACACACACTCTCTCTCTCTCACACACACACTCTCTCTCACACACACACACTCTCTCACACACACTCTCTCTCTCTCACACACACACTCTCTCTCTCACACACACTCTCTCTCTCTCACACACACTCTCTCTCTCACACACACACGCTCTCTCTCACACACACAAAGTCTCTCTCACACACACACACAGTCTCTCTCACACACACACTCTCTCTCTCACACACACGCTCTCTCTCACACACACTCTCTCTCTCACACACACTCTCTCTCTCTCACACACGCTCTCACTCTTTCTCTTTGCAGATATGAGGAGCAGACGATGGCAGGTACAGGGTTGCCTGACTATGGAGGTACAGGACTACAACCCAAAGTGTGTTCAAAGGTAACACACGTGCCAGAAGGGAGCAGTGTGTGGAGGGATGTCCCCATCACAGGGAGAGCAGGAAAGGTCACTGGTAAATACAAACACTGGCTAAAAGTGCAGGATGAAGGACAGGAGACAAGACCCATCAAGTGGCAAACCGATGTAAATATGTGGAAAGCCAGAGAGCGCAGTATGAATTCTGACAGTGGACCAGAAAGTGGTTGTGACCTGAGAAAAAATCCACGTGATGCAAACGGAGTTCTGTTCACACAGGAGGACGATCATATAGTAGCAGCACAGAAAGAGAGAGCAAGGGCAGGAGAGGTTGTAGCTTAACAAGGAGGGCTAGAGAGCAAGCTAGCAATCTCAATAGGAGTAGAGTCCTTATGACAGAGAGATTCTAGTAGCTGCTGATAAAGGAAGCCAAACGGAGAGAGTTAGAAAGTTGGAAGGAATTTGGGGAATATTCTGAAATACCTGACACAGGACAGCCAGCTTTATCTCTCAGGTGGAGCTGATCTAAAAGGTTCTCCCAGACAGCACATATAAGGCCAAAGTGAGATTAGTAGCCCGGAGCTTTGAAGAGAGACGGGGAGATCAGGATGTCAGAGTGGACTCGCCTACTGCAGGGAAAGTGAGTTTGAAGATTTTTTGATGCTATTTTGGAGTCTCATACCTGGGAGTGCAAATGCAGCGATATAAAGGCTGCGGTTTCACAGGGGGAGAGGTTTCAATCGGAAGTGATTTTTTAAGGTCACCCAAAGGAGCTGGAGATGTGGAAGGAAAGCTGTGGGAATGGAACAAGTGTGTTTATGGGCGGAATGATGCATCCAGAGTTTGGTATCTTACCGTGAGGTCTGTCCGGTTGAAAACTGGTTGCATTCAGTTAAAGGCAGAAGACGCAATGTCCTACTGGCACCATAAGGAGAAACTAGCTGGGATCTTCCCATGCATGTTGATGATTTCCTGTGGGGAGGACCTGTAAAATTTGAACAATGGGTAATTGAGAAGACAAAGCAGGATTCCCAGGTTGGAAGTCAGGATTCTGGGGCCTCGAAATACACAGGATTCGACATTAAGCAGAGCAGGTTAGGAGACATATTGAATAAATAATATTGTCCAGAAAATGTTAAACATATCTCAATAAATCAGGTTCAAGCCTCACAAGAAGCGGATTCTGCTGCCAAGGATCAACGGGGTTAGATACAGAGTAAAACTACCTCCTTACTGTCCCCATCCAACACTCCCAGGATAGGTACAGCACGGGGTTAGATACAGAGTAAAACACCCTCTACACTGTCCCCTTCAAACACTCCCAGGACAGGTACAGCACACGGTTAGATACAGAGTAAGGCTCCATCTACACCGTCCCCATGAAACACTCCCAGGACAGGGACTGCACGGGGTTAGATAAAGAGTAAATCTCCCGCTACACTGTCCCCATCAAACACTCCCAGGACAGGTACAGCACGTGGTTAGATACAGAGTAAATCTCCCTCTACACAGTCCCAATCAAACAATCCCAGGACAGGTACAGCACGGGGTTAGATACAGAGTAAAGCTCCGTCTACACCGTCCCCATTAAACACTCCCAGGACAGGTACAGCACGGAGTTAGATACAGAGTAAATCTCCCTCTACACCGTCCCCATCAAACACTCCCAGGACAGGTACAGCACGGGGTTAGATACAGAGTAAATCTCCCCTACACTGTCCCCATCAAACACTCCCAGGACAGGTACAGCACGGGGTTAGATACAGAGTAAATCTCCCTCTACACTGTCCCCATCAAACACTCCCAGGACAGGTACAGCACGGGGTTAGATACAGAGTAAATCTCCCTCTACACTGTCCCCATCAAACACTCCCAGGACAGGTACAGCACGGGGTTAGATACAGAGTAAATCTCCCTCTACACTGTCCCCATCAAACACTCCCAGGATAGTTACAGCACGGGGTTAGATACAGAGTAAATCTCCCTCTACACTGTCCCCATCAAACACTCCCAGGACAGGTACAGCACGGGGTTAGATACAGAGTAAAGCTCCCTCTGCACTGTGTTAATATGACAATAATCTTGTTAAAACCAATTGCTAGTTAAACAGGTGATGGTCATTGATTATCCCAGTGGAACAGAATAAACAGTTACTGCCGGAAAACTTTTTGGGGGTGTTAATCGGACTGAGGGTTTGTTTTGGAAATAAATCAGCTTCAACCAAGAAACCTACCTGGGTTAATTTTTCCACCACAACCTCTTATTTTGAATAGCCCGGTAGCAGAGCATGAACTTGAAGCTGTGCTGACTGATTGCTGTATATGAAGGGTTCTGTCTCAGTCCCCTCAGGGAAAGGAAGTGTCCTGTTGCTGACACTTTAAGCTACAGAATGGTGGAAGGACAGTACAAAATCACACGCTCTGAGTATCCACCAATGTTCCCGGACTCTGAACCTCCTCAGTAATGGGAGGACGAAGCTGAAAAGTGGACCTGGGTCACTGCCATACCCTGGGAGAAGCAAGGTATGGCTTCGGTGTTCCCATTAGCAGGCAGAAGTAAGCTAAGGACTAAAGTATTTTCAGAGGAGGAAGTGGATGATTTGGATCGTGAAGAGTGATTAATCCGTCTGATATCCTCCGAGGGCTCAATGGGAGGCTCACATTTTGAGGCCAACCAAATATTAGATGATGATTCCAATACAAAGCAGGGTTTAGTGATGGGGGGGACCTGAAAACAGTCATGACCCGAGCCAATTTGAGAGTCGGTACAAAAGGTGTGTCTGGGATGGTGTCTGCAGGTTTTTAAACCCCAAACAATGCACGGGGATTGGTTAATTGGCGTGATTCCCAGTATTATTACACTGCCCGCAGTGAAGGAATGGTGATTTTGAGGTGACCCACGAGGCGGATTCACCTGAAGCTGAATGGGACGATGGTGACGGCCATGATGGAATTGTATTGATCACTGAGAGTTTGAATCCAGTGATGAGGATCTTGATGGTAGATTCATTTAACTGTGCAGTTCTAGACAGCGGTTGCACTTCTTCAGTGTGTGGCATGGACTGGCCTGACTGCTATCTGGAGTTTCTCGAAGAGGCGGAACGAGGGAAGGTCAAGGAGTGTGAAAGCTGTGCCTGTTTCAGGTTCAGAGATGACAATACATTTACATCCTCCAAAGGGGTGGTCCTCACTGGTGAGATGAAAGGGATCAATCTGTTTATCAGTACTGATGTGGTTTCTAGAGAGTTACCCGCTGTTTTTGAGTCGATCTGTGATGAAGAAGGCTCAGGTGATGCTAGATATGAAAATTGACAGAGCAGTTGTGTTTGTGGAAAGATGTGGATCTATGTCTAACACACAGGCCATTCCATTCCTGCTTTCCGCTAAGGAAACCAGAGATTTCTCCTCAAAGTTCATGAAGTTTTGGTAACTGCTGAGAATGAGGATTTGGTGGACTAAAGGATCACTTGCATAGACAGTTTGCACACATCCAGGATCACAGAAGCTGAAGACTCTGCTTCGAGATGTGGGAGTGGTTGATAAAGGATAGGATGATCTTATTGGATAAGTCTCTGCTCAGTGTGAAATTTACCCAAAATATCACCCCCTGACCTGTTGTGAGTTTACCCCTAGCCAGGGAGTTTAACAATGCAGCGGCAAAGGACTTGAAAGATTGGGACAAGGATAGGGGGATTTTTTACTACACTTCATAGAGATGGCAACCAGATTTAGCCTATCCACTGTGATACATAGTGAAGACCAAAGGCCCATTGTGGATAAGGTCATGGAGAAATGGGTAGGAACAGGATTAGGAACACCAGCGAAGTTCCTCACAGATAACAGTGGGGAACTCGCCAATGAGGAATTTCGAGATATGTGTGAACATTTATACTTCTGCACATTGCAGCTGACAACCTGTTCAGCAATGGTGTTGGATAAAGAAACCATGCGGTAATAGATGACATGTTACAAAAAATATGGGCTGATCGACCTGGTTGTAGAGTGCAAACAGCACTAGCATGGGCGGTGCGAGCAAATCTCTCTCTGCAAACGGTTGGGGGGGGTACAGTCTGTATCAGCTGGTGTATGGAAGAAATCCGAAGCTAGCTTCAGTGTTGTCAGATACCCTCCCTGCTCTAGAAGGGACCAGCATCAGCCCCACCTTTTCTGTTCATCCCAGCACTTTGCCTGTGGGTGAAAAGCTTTCATTAAAGCTGAGGTTTCGGAGAATATTTGACAGGCCCTATGGCACCGCATTAGACCATCAGGAACACAGGTTAGACAAGGAGACATGCTATATTATAAAAGGGAAGGCCAGGAAGTGTGGAAAGGACCTGGCAAGGTTATGGGGAGTGGTAGGAAAGTAGGAATTGTGTAACACACTAATCAAACTGGTGAGGGTGCATTCTTCGAGGTTAGTTGGTGATGACTGCACCTTTACAGGCTCTGAACAGGACACTACACGTAAATATGTGTCTCTGTATGTAAATATATAGATATATATATATCTCACTCTCTCTCTCTATCGTACTCTCTCTCCTTCACACACACACACTCACTCTCCCTCTCTCACACACTCACACTCTCTCTCTCTCTCTTACACACTCCCTCACTCTCTCTCTCACACACTCTCACACTCTCTCTCTCTCTCTCACACACTCTCACTCTCTCTCTCTCTCACACACACACACACTCTCTCTCACTCTCTCTCACACTCTCTCACACACTCCCTCACACACACTCTCACACACACTCTCACACACACTCTCACACACTCTCTCTCTCTTTCACCCCCTCTCTCATAATCTATATCTCTCTCTCTCACACTCGCTCTCACACTCTCTCTCTCTCACACTCTTTCTCTCTCACACACACACTCTCTCTCGCTCTCCCTCAGACATTCTCTCTCTCTCATTCACTCTCTCTCTCATAATCTATCTCTCTCTCTCTCTCACACACTCTCTCTCTCTCTCTAACACATTCTCCCTCACACTCTCTCTCTCACACTCCCTCTCTCTCTCACACTGTCTCTCACACCGTCTCTCACACTCTCTCTCTCTCACGCTCTCTCTCTCTCACACTCTCTCTCTCTCACACACACTCTCTCTCTCTCTCTCACACTCTCTCTCTCTCTCTCACACTCTCTCTCCCTCTCTCACACACTCTCTCTCACACACACAATCTCTCACTCTCCCAAACACACTGTCTCACTCTTCCAAACACAATCTCTCTCTCTCCCAAACACACTCTCTCTCCCTCCCAAACACACTATCTCCCAATCACACTCACTCTCTCCCAAACACACCCACTCTCTCCCAAACACACTTTCTCTCTCTCTAACACACTCAATCTCTCTCTCTCTCACACACAAACACTCTCTCTCACACACACTCTCTCTCTCTCACAAACACACTCTCTCTCTCACACACACTCTCTCTCTCACACACACTCTCTCACACACTCTCTCTCTCTCACACACACTCTCTCTCTCTCACACACACACTCTCTCTCTCTCACACACACTCTCTCTCTCTCACACACACTCTCTCTCTCTCACACACACACTCTCTCTCACACACACACACTCTCTCACACACACTCTCTCTCTCTCACACACACACTCTCTCTCTCACACACACTCTCTCTCTCACACACACACGCTCTCTCTCACACACACACAGTCTCTCTCACACACACACACAGTCTCTCTCACACACACACTCTCTCTCTCACACACACGCTCTCTCTCACACACACTCTCTCTCTCACACACACTCTCTCTCTCTCACACACGCTCTCACTCTTTCTCTTTGCAGATATGAGGAGCAGACGATGGCAGGTACAGGGTTGCCTGACTATGGAGGTACAGGACTACAACCCAAAGTGTGTTCAAAGGTAACACACGTGCCAGAAGGGAGCAGTGTGTGGAGGGATGTCCCCATCACAGGGAGAGCAGGAAAGGTCACTGGTAAATACAAACACTGGCTAAAAGTGCAGGATGAAGGACAGGAGACAAGACCCATCAAGTGGCAAACCGATGTAAATATGTGGAAAGCCAGAGAGCGCAGTATGAATTCTGACAGTGGACCAGAAAGTGGTTGTGACCTGAGAAAAAATCCACGTGATGCAAACGGAGTTCTGTTCACACAGGAGGACGATCATATAGTAGCAGCACAGAAAGAGAGAGCAAGGGCAGGAGAGGTTGTAGCTTAACAAGGAGGGCTAGAGAGCAAGCTAGCAATCTCAATAGGAGTAGAGTCCTTATGACAGAGAGATTCTAGTAGCTGCTGATAAAGGAAGCCAAACGGAGAGAGTTAGAAGGTTGGAAGGAATTTGGGGAATATTCTGAAATACCTGACACAGGACAGCCAGCTTTATCTCTCAGGTGGAGCTGATCTAAAAGGTTCTCCCAGACAGCACATATAAGGCCAAAGTGAGATTAGTAGCCCGGAGCTTTGAAGAGAGACGGGGAGATCAGGATGTCAGAGTGGACTCGCCTACTGCAGGGAAAGTGAGTTTGAAGATTTTTTGATGCTATTTTGGAGTCTCATACCTGGGAGTGCAAATGCAGCGATATAAAGGCTGCGGTTTCACAGGGGGAGAGGTTTCAATCGGAAGTGATTTTTTAAGGTCACCCAAAGGAGCTGGAGATGTGGAAGGAAAGCTGTGGGAATGGAACAAGTGTGTTTATGGGCGGAATGATGCATCCAGAGTTTGGTATCTTACCGTGAGGTCTGTCCGGTTGAAAACTGGTTGCATTCAGTTAAAGGCAGAAGACGCAATGTCCTACTGGCACCATAAGGAGAAACTAGCTGGGATCTTCCCATGCATGTTGATGATTTCCTGTGGGGAGGACCTGTAAAATTTGAACAATGGGTAATTGAGAAGACAAAGCAGGATTCCCAGGTCGGAAGTCAGTATTCTGGGGCCTCGAAATACACAGGATTCGACATTAAGCAGAGCAGGTTAGGAGACATATTGAATAAATAATATTGTCCAGAAAATGTTAAACATATCTCAATAAATCAGGTTCAAGCCTCACAAGAAGCGGATTCTGCTGCCAAGGATCAACGGGGTTAGATACAGAGTAAAACTACCTCCTTACTGTCCCCATCCAACACTCCCAGGATAGGTACAGCACGGGGTTAGATACAGAGTAAAACACCCTCTACACTGTCCCCTTCAAACACTCCCAGGACAGGTACAGCACACGGTTAGATACAGAGTAAGGCTCCATCTACACCGTCCCCATGAAACACTCCCAGGACAGGGACTGCACGGGGTTAGATAAAGAGTAAATCTCCCGCTACACTGTCCCCATCAAACACTCCCAGGACAGGTACAGCACATGGTTAGATACAGAGTAAATCTCCCTCTACACTGTCCCAATCAAACACTCCCAGGACAGGTACAGCACGGGGTTAGATACAGAGTAAAGCTCCGTCTACACCGTCCCCATTAAACACTCCCAGGACAGGTACAGCACGTGGTTAGATACAGAGTAAATCCCCCTCTACACTGTCCCCATCAAACACTCCCAGGACAGGTACAGCACGGGGTTAGATACGGAGTAAATCTCCCTCTACACTGTCCCCATCAAACACTCCCAGGACAGGTACAGCACAGGGTTAGATACAGAGTAAATCTCCCTCTACACTGTCCCCATCAAACACTCCCAGGACAGGTACAGCACGGGGTTAGATACAGAGTAAATCTCCCTCTACACCGTCCCCATCAAACACTCCCAGGACAGATACAGCACGGGGTTAGATACAGAGTAAATCTCCCTCTACACTGTCCCCATCAAACACTCCCAGGACAGGTACAGCACGGGGTTAGATACAGAGTAAAGCTCCCTCTACACTGTCCCCATCAAACACTCCCAGGACAGGTACAGCACGGGGTTAGATAGAGAGTAAATCTCCCCCTACACCGTCCCCATCAAACACTCCCAGGACAGGTACAGCACGGGGTTAGATACAGAGTAAATCTCCCTCTACACTGTCCCCATCAAACACTCCCAGGACAGGTACAGCACGGGGTTAGATAGAGAGTAAATCTCCCCCTACACCGTCCCCATCAAACACTCCCAGGACAGGTACAGCACGGGGTTAGATACAGAGTAAATCTCCCTCTACACTGTCCCCATCAAACACTCCCAGGATAGTTACAGCACAGGGTTAGATACAGAGTAAATCTCCCTCTACACTGTCCCCATCAAACACTCCCAGGACAGGTACAGCACGGGGTTAGATACAGAGTAAATCTCCCTCTACACTGTCCCATCAAACACTCCCAGGACAGGTACAGCACGGAGTTAGATACAGAGTAAATCTCCCTCTGCACTGTCCCCATCAAACACTCCCAGGACAGGTACAGCACGGGGTTAGATACAGAGTAAAGCTCCCTCTGCACTGTGTTAATATGACAATAATCTTGTTAAAACCAATTGCTAGTTAAACAGGTGATGGTCATTGATTATCCCAGTGGAACAGAATAAAAGTTACTGCCGGAAAACTTTTTGGGGGTGTTAATCGGACTGAGGGTTTGTTTTGGAAATAAATCAGCTTTCCAAGAAACCTACCTGGGTTAATTTTTCAACCACAACCTCTTATTTTGAATAGCCCGGTAGCAGAGCATGAACTTGAAGCTGTGCTGACTGATTGCTGTATATGAAGGGTTCTGTCTCAGTCCCCTCAGGGAAAGGAAGTGTCCTGTTGCTGACACTTTAAGCTACAGAATGGTGGAAGGACAGTACAAAATCACACGCTCTGAGTATCCACCAATGTTCCCGGACTCTGAACCTCCTCAGCAATGTGAGGACGAAGCTGAAAAGTGGACCTGGGTCACTGCCATACCCTGGGAGAAGCAAGGTATGGCTTCGGTGTTCCCATTAGCAGGCAGAAGTAAGCTAAGGACTAAAGTATTTTCAGAGGAGGAAGTGGATGATTTGGATCGTGAAGAGTGATTAATCCGTCTGATATCCTCCGAGGGCTCAATGGGAGGCTCACATTTTGAGGCCAACCAAATATTAGATGATGATTCCAATACAAAGCAGGGTTTAGTGACGGGGGGGACCTGAAAACAGTCATGACCCGAGCCAATTTGAGAGTCGGTACAAAAGGTGTGTCTGGGATGGTGTCTGCAGGTTTTTAAACCCCAAACAATGCACGGGGATTGGTTAATTGGCGTGATTCCCAGTATTATTACACTGCCCGCAGTGAAGGAATGGTGATTTTGAGGTGACCCACGAGGCGGATTCACCTGAAGCTGAATGGGACGATGGTGACGGCCATGATGGAATTGTATTGATCACTGAGAGTTTGAATCCAGTGATGAGGATCTTGATGGTAGATTCATTTAACTGTGCAGTTCTAGACAGCGGTTGCACTTCTTCAGTGTGTGGCATGGACTGGCCTGACTGCTATCTGGAGTTTCTCGAAGAGGCGGACCGAGGGAAGGTCAAGGAGTGTGAAAGCTGTGCCTGTTTCAGGTTCAGAGATGACAATACATTTACATCCTCCAAAGGGGTGGTCCTCACTGGTGAGATGAAAGGGATCAATCTGTTTATCAGTACTGATGTGGTTTCTAGAGAGTTACCCGCTGTTTTTGAGTCGATCTGTGATGAAGAAGGCTCAGGTGATGCTAGATATGAAAATTGACAGAGCAGTTGTGTTTGTGGAAAGATGTGGATCTATGTCTAACACACAGGCCATTCCATTCCTGCTTTCCGCTAAGGAAACCAGAGATTTCTCCTCAAAGTTCATGAAGTTTTGGTAACTGCTGAGAATGAGGATTTGGTGGACTAAAGGATCACTTGCATAGACAGTTTGCACACATCCAGGATCACAGAAGCTGAAGACTCTGCTTCGAGATGTGGGAGTGGTTGATAAAGGATAGGATGATCTTATTGGATAAGTCTCTGCTCAGTGTGAAATTTACCCAAAATATCACCCCCTGACCTGTTGTGAGTTTACCCCTAGCCAGGGAGTTTAACAATGCAGCGGCAAAGGACTTGAAAGATTGGGACAAGGATAGGGGGATTTTTTACTACACTTCATAGAGATGGCAACCAGATTTAGCCTATCCACTGTGATACATAGTGAAGACCAAAGGCCCATTGTGGATAAGGTCATGGAGAAATGGGTAGGAACAGGATTAGGAACACCAGCGAAGTTCCTCACAGATAACAGTGGGGAACTCGCCAATGAGGAATTTCGAGATATGTGTGAACATTTATACTTCTGCACATTGCAGCTGACAACCTGTTCAGCAATGGTGTTGGATAAAGAAACCATGCGGTAATAGATGACATGTTACAAAAAATATGGGCTGATCGACCTGGTTGTAGAGTGCAAACAGCACTAGCATGGGCGGTGCGAGCAAATCTCTCTCTGCAAACGGTTGGGGGGGGTACAGTCTGTATCAGCTGGTGTATGGAAGAAATCCGAAGCTAGCTTCAGTGTTGTCAGATACCCTCCCTGCTCTAGAAGGGACCAGCATCAGCCCCACCTTTTCTGTTCATCCCAGCACTTTGCCTGTGGGTGAAAAGCTTTCATTAAAGCTGAGGTTTCGGAGAATATTTGACAGGCCCTATGGCACCGCATTAGACCATCAGGAACACAGGTTAGACAAGGAGACATGCTATATTATAAAAGGGAAGGCCAGGAAGTGTGGAAAGGACCTGGCAAGGTT
>NW_024470847.1:169630-294669 GCF_017639515.1 Carcharodon carcharias
TCTCTCTCACACACACACGCTCTCTCTCACACACACAGTCTCTCTCACACACACACAGTCTCTCTCACACACACACTCTCTCTCTCACACACACGCTCATTCTCTCACACATGCTCGCTCTCTCACACACATGCTCTCTCTCTCACACACACTCTCTCTCTCACACACACGCTCTCTCTCACACACACAAGTTATCTCTCACACACAGACACAAGTTATCTCTCACACACACACACGCTCTCTCTCTCACACACACGCTCTCTCTCTCACACACACTCTCTCTCTCACACACACTCTCTCTCTCACACACGCTCTCACTCTTGCTCTTTGCAGATATGAGGAGCAGACGATGGCAGGTACAGGGTTGCCTGACTATGGAGGTACAGGACTACAACCCAAAGTGTGTTCAAAGGTAACACACGTGCCAGAAGGGAGCAGTGTGTGGAGGGATGTCCCCATCACAGGGAGAGCAGGAAAGGTCACTGGTAAATACAAACACTGGCTAAAAGTGCAGGATGAAGGACAGGAGACAAGACCCATCAAGTGGCAAACCGATGTAAATATGTGGAAAGCCAGAGAGCGCAGTATGAATTCTGACAGTGGACCAGAAAGTGGTTGTGACCTGAGAAAAAATCCACGTGATGCAAACGGAGTTCTGTTCACACAGGAGGACGATCATATAGTAGCAGCACAGAAAGAGAGAGCAAGGGCAGGAGAGGTTGTAGCTTAACAAGGAGGGCTAGAGAGCAAGCTAGCAATCTCAATAGGAGTAGAGTCCTTATGACAGAGAGATTCTAGTAGCTGCTGATAAAGGAAGCCAAACGGAGAGAGTTAGAAGGTTGGAAGGAATTTGGGGAATATTCTGAAATACCTGACACAGGACAGCCAGCTTTATCTCTCAGGTGGAGCTGATCTAAAAGGTTCTCCCAGACAGCACATATAAGGCCAAAGTGAGATTAGTAGCCCGGAGCTTTGAAGAGAGACGGGGAGATCAGGATGTCAGAGTGGACTCGCCTACTGCAGGGAAAGTGAGTTTGAAGATTTTTTGATGCTATTTTGGAGTCTCATACCTGGGAGTGCAAATGCAGCGATATAAAGGCTGCGGTTTCACAGGGGGAGAGGTTTCAATCGGAAGTGATTTTTTAAGGTCACCCAAAGGAGCTGGAGATGTGGAAGGAAAGCTGTGGGAATGGAACAAGTGTGTTTATGGGCGGAATGATGCATCCAGAGTTTGGTATCTTACCGTGAGGTCTGTCCGGTTGAAAACTGGTTGCATTCAGTTAAAGGCAGAAGACGCAATGTCCTACTGGCACCATAAGGAGAAACTAGCTGGGATCTTCCCATGCATGTTGATGATTTCCTGTGGGGAGGACCTGTAAAATTTGAACAATGGGTAATTGAGAAGACAAAGCAGGATTCCCAGGTCGGAAGTCAGGATTCTGGGGCCTCGAAATACACAGGATTCGACATTAAGCAGAGCAGGTTAGGAGACATATTGAATAAATAATATTGTCCAGAAAATGTTAAACATATCTCAATAAATCAGGTTCAAGCCTCACAAGAAGCGGATTCTGCTGCCAAGGATCAACGGGGTTAGATACAGAGTAAAACTACCTCTTTACTGTCCCCATCCAACACTCCCAGGATAGGTACAGCACGGGGTTAGATACAGAGTAAAACACCCCCTACACTGTCCCCATCAAACACTCCCAGGACAGGTACAGCACGGGGTTAGATACAGAGTAAATCTCCCTCTACACTGTCCCCATCAAACATTCCCAGGACAGGTACAGCACGGGGTTAGATACAGAGTAAATCTCCCTCTACACTGCCCCCATCAAACACTCCCAGGACAGGTACAGCACGGGGTTAGATACAGAGTAAATCTCCCTTGACACTGTCCACATCAAACACTCCCAGGACAGGTACAGCACGGGGTTAGATACAGAGTAAAGCTCCCTCTACACTGTCCTCATCAAACATTCCCAGGACAGGTACAGCACGGGGTTAGATACAGAGTAAATCTCCCCCTACACTGTCCCCATCAAACACTCCCAGGACAGGTACAGCACGGGGTTAGATACAGAGTAAATCTCCCTCTACACCGTCCCCATCAAACACTCCCAGGACAGGGACAGCACGGGGTTAGATACAGAGTAAAGTTCCCTCTACACTGTCTCCATCAAACACTCCCAGGACAGGTACAGCAAAGGATTAGGTACAGAGTAAATCTCCCTCTACACTGTCCCCATCAAACACTCCCAGGATAGTTACAGCACGGGGTTAGATACAGAGTAAATCTCCCCCTACAGTGTCCCCATCAAACACTCCCAGGACAGGTACAGCACGGGGTTAGATACAGAGTAAATCTCCCTCTACATTGTCCCCATCAAACACTCCCAGGACAAGTACAGCACGGTGTTAGATACAGAGTAAATCTCCCTCTACACTGTCTCCATCAAACACTCCCAGGACAGGTACAGCACGGGATTAGATACAGAGTAAATCTCCCTCTACACTGTCCCCATCAAACACTCCCAGGATAGTTACAGCACGGGGTTAGATACAGAGTAAAGCTACCTCTACACTGTCTGCATCAAACACTCCCAGGACAGGTACAGCACGGGGTTAGATACAGAGTAAAGCTCCCTCTACACTGTCCCCATCAAACACTCCCAGGACAGGTACAGCACGGGGTTAGATACAGAGTAAATCTCCCTCTACACTGTCCCCATCAAACACTCCCAGGACAGGTACAGCACGGGGTTAGATACAGAGTAAAGCTCTCTCTACACTGTCCCCATCAAACACTCCCAGGACAGGTACAGCACGGGGTTAGATACAGAGTAAACCCTCTACACTGTCCCCATCAAACACTCCCAGGACAGGTACAGCACGGGGTTAGATACAGAGTAAATCTCCCTCTACACTGTCCCCATCAAACACTCCCAGGACAGGTACAGCACGGTGTTAGATACAGAGTAAATCTCCCTCTACACTGTCCCCATCAAACACTCCCAGGACAGGTACAGCACGGGGTTAGATACAGAGTAAATCTCCCTCTACACCGTCCCCATCAAACACTCCCAGGACAGGTACAGCACGGGGTTAGATACAGAGTAAAATTCCCTCTACACTGTCCCCATCAAACACTCCCAGGATAGGTACAGCACGGGGTTAGATACAGAGTAAAGCTCCCTCTACACCGTCCCCATCAAACACTCCCAGGACAGGTACAGCACGGGGTTAGATACAGAGTAAATCTCCCTCTACACTGTCCCCATCAAACACTCCCAGGACAGGTACAGCACGGGGTTAGATACAGAGTAAAGCTCCCTCTGCACTGTGTTAATATGACAATAATCTTGTTAAAACCAATTGCTAGTTAAACAGGTGATGGTCATTGATTATCCCAGAGGAACAGAATAAACAGTTACTGCCGGAAAACTTTTTGGGGGTGTTAATCGGACTGAGGGTTTGTTTTGGAAATAAATCAGCTTCAACCAAGAAACCTACCTGGGTTAATTTTTCAACCACAACCTCTTATTTTGAATAGCCCGGTAGCAGAGCATGAACTTGAAGCTGTGCTGACTGATTGCTGTATATGAAGGGTTCTGTCTCAGTCCCCTCAGGGAAAGGAAGTGTCCTGTTGCTGACACTTTAAGCTACAGAATGGTGGAAGGACAGTACAAAATCACACGCTCTGAGTATCCACCAATGTTCCCGGACTCTGAACCTCCTCAGTAATGGGAGGACGAAGCTGAAAAGTGGACCTGGGTCACTGCCATACCCTGGGAGAAGCAAGGTATGGCTTCGGTGTTCCCATTAGCAGGCAGAAGTAAGCTAAGGACTAAAGTATTTTCAGAGGAGGAAGTGGATGATTTGGATCGTGAAGAGTGATTAATCCGTCTGATATCCTCCGAGGGCTCAATGGGAGGCTCACATTTTGAGGCCAACCAAATATTAGATGATGATTCCAATACAAAGCAGGGTTTAGTGATGGGGGGGACCTGAAAACAGTCATGACCCGAGCCAATTTGAGAGTCGGTACAAAAGGTGTGTCTGGGATGGTGTCTGCAGGTTTTTAAACCCCAAACAATGCACGGGGATTGGTTAATTGGCGTGATTCCCAGTATTATTACACTGCCCGCAGTGAAGGAATGGTGATTTTGAGGTGACCCACGAGGCGGATTCACCTGAAGCTGAATGGGACGATGGTGACGGCCATGATGGAATTGTATTGATCACTGAGAGTTTGAATCCAGTGATGAGGATCTTGATGGTAGATTCCTTTAACTGTGCAGTTCTAGACAGCGGTTGCACTTCTTCAGTGTGTGGCATGGACTGGCCTGACTGCTATCTGGAGTTTCTCGAAGAGGCGGAACGAGGGAAGGTCAAGGAGTGTGAAAGCTCTGCCTGTTTCAGGTTCAGAGATGACAATACATTTACATCCTCCAAACGGGTGGTCCTCACTGGTGAGATGAAAGGGATCAATCTGTTTATCAGTACTGATGTGGTTTCTAGAGAGTTACCCACTGTTGTTGAGTCGATCTGTGATGAAGAAGGCTCAGGTGATGCTAGATATGAAAATTGACAGAGCAGTTGTGTTTGTGGAAAGATGTGGATCTATGTCTAACACACAGGCCATTCCATTCCTGCTTTCCGCTAAGGAAACCAGAGATTTCTCCTCAAAGTTCATGAAGTTTTGGTAACTGCTGAGAATGAGGATTTGGTGGACTAAAGGATCACTTGCATAGACAGTTTGCACACATCCAGGATCACAGAAGCTGAAGACTCTGCTTCGAGATGTGGGAGTGGTTGATAAAGGATAGGATGATCTTATTGGATAAGTCTCTGCTCAGTGTGAAATTTACCCAAAATATCACCCCCTGACCTGTTGTGAGTTTACCCCTAGCCAGGGAGTTTAACAATGCAGCGGCAAAGGACTTGAAAGATTGGGACAAGGATAGGGGGATTTTTTACTACACTTCATAGAGATGGCAACCAGATTTAGCCTATCCACTGTGATACATAGTGAAGACCAAAGGCCCATTGTCGATAAGGTCATGGAGAAATGGGTAGGAACAGGATTAGGAACACCAGCGAAGTTCCTCACAGATAACAGTGGGGAACTCGCCAATGAGGAATTTCGAGATACGTGTGAACATTTATACTTCTGCACATTGCAGCTGACAACCTGTTCAGCAATGGTGTTGGATAAAGAAACCATGTGGTAATAGATGACATGTTACAAAAAATATGGGCTGATCGACCTGGTTGTAGAGTGCAAACGGCACTAGCATGGGCGGTGCGAGCAAATCTCTCTCTGCAAACGGTTGGGGGGGGGTACAGTCTGTATCAGCTGGTGTATGGAAGAAATCCGAAGCTAGCTTCAGTGTTGTCAGATACCCTCCCTGCTCTAGAAGGGACCAGCATCAGCCCCACCTTTTCTGTTCATCCCAGCACTTTGCCTGTGGGTGAAAAGCTTTCATTAAAGCTGAGGTTTCGGAGAATATTTGACAGGCCCTATGGCACCGCATTAGACCATCAGGAACACAGGTTAGACAAGGAGACATGCTATATTATAAAAGGGAAGGCCAGGAAGTGTGGAAAGGACCTGGCAAGGTTATGGGGAGTGGTAGGAAAGTAGGAATTGTGTAACACACTAATCAAACTGGTGAGGGTGCATTCTTCGAGGTTAGTTGGTGATGACTGCACCTTTACAGGCTCTGAACAGGACACTACACGTAAATATGTGTCTGTGTATGTAAATATATAGATATATATATATCTCACTCTCTCTCTCTATCGTACTCTCTCTCCTTCACACACACACACTCACTCTCCCTCTCTCACACACTCACACTCTCTCTCTCTCTCTCTCACACTCCCTCACTCTCTCTCTCACACACTCTCACTCTCTCTCTCTCTCTCACACACTCTCACTCTCTCTCTCTCTCACACACGCACACACTCTCTCTCACTCTCTCTCACACTCTCTCACACACTCCCTCACACACACTCTCACACACACTCTCACACACTCTCTCACACACTCTCTCTCTCTTTCACCCCCTCTCTCATAATCTATATCTCTCTCTCTCACACTCGCTCTCATACTCTCTCTCTCTCACACTCTTTCTCTCTCACACACACACTCTCTCTCGCTCTCCCTCAGACATTCTCTCTCTCTCTTTCACTCTCTCTCTCATAATCTATCTCTCTCTCTCTCTCACACACTCTCTCTCTCTCTCTAACACATTCTCCCTCACACTCTCTCTCTCACACTCCCTCTCTCTCTCACACTGTCTCTCACACCGTCTCTCACACTCTCTCTCTCTCACGCTCTCTCTCTCTCACACTCTCTCTCTCTCACACACACTCTCTCTCTCTCTCTCACACTCTCTCTCCCTCTCTCACACACTCTCTCTCACACACACAATCTCTCACTCTCCCAAACACACTGTCTCACTCTTCCAAACACAATCTCTCTCTCTCCCAAACACACTCTCTCTCCCTCCCAAACACACTATCTCCCAATCACACTCACTCTCTCCCAAACACACCCACTCTCTCCCAAACACACTTTCTCTCTCTCTAACACACTCAATCTCTCTCTCTCTCACACACAAACACTCTCTCTCACACACACTCTCTCTCTCTCACAAACACACTCTCTCTCTCACACACACTATCTCTCTCACACACACTCTCTCTCTCACACACTCTCTCTCTCTCACACACACTCTCTCTCTCTCACACACACACTCTCTCTCTCTCACACACACTCTCTCTCTCTCACACACACTCTCTCTCTCTCACACACACACTCTCTCTCACACACACACTCTCTCTCACACACACTCTCTCTCTCACACACACTCTCTCTCTCACACACACTCTCTCTCTCTCACACACACTCTCTCTCTCACACACACACTCTTTCTCTCACACACACACAGTCTCTCTCACACACACACACAGTCTCTCTCACACACACACTCTCTCTCTCACACACACGCTCTCTCTCACACACACTCTCTCTCTCACACACACTCTCTCTCTCTCACACACGCTCTCACTCTTTCTCTTTGCAGATATGAGGAGCAGACGATGGCAGGTACAGGGTTGCCTGACTATGGAGGTACAGGACTACAACCCAAAGTGTGTTCAAAGGTAACACACGTGCCAGAAGGGAGCAGTGTGTGGAGGGATGTCCCCATCACAGGGAGAGCAGGAAAGGTCACTGGTAAATACAAACACTGGCTAAAAGTGCAGGATGAAGGACAGGAGACAAGACCCATCAAGTGGCAAACCGATGTAAATATGTGGAAAGCCAGAGAGCGCAGTATGAATTCTGACAGTGGACCAGAAAGTGGTTGTGACCTGAGAAAAAATCCACGTGATGCAAACGGAGTTCTGTTCACACAGGAGGACGATCATATAGTAGCAGCACAGAAAGAGAGAGCAAGGGCAGGAGAGGTTGTAGCTTAACAAGGAGGGCTAGAGAGCAAGCTAGCAATCTCAATAGGAGTAGAGTCCTTATGACAGAGAGATTCTAGTAGCTGCTGATAAAGGAAGCCAAACGGAGAGAGTTAGAAAGTTGGAAGGAATTTGGGGAATATTCTGAAATACCTGACACAGGACAGCCAGCTTTATCTCTCAGGTGGAGCTGATCTAAAAGGTTCTCCCAGACAGCACATATAAGGCCAAAGTGAGATTAGTAGCCCGGAGCTTTGAAGAGAGACGGGGAGATCAGGATGTCAGAGTGGACTCGCCTACTGCAGGGAAAGTGAGTTTGAAGATTTTTTGATGCTATTTTGGAGTCTCATACCTGGGAGTGCAAATGCAGCGATATAAAGGCTGCGGTTTCACAGGGGGAGAGGTTTCAATCGGAAGTGATTTTTTAAGGTCACCCAAAGGAGCTGGAGATGTGGAAGGAAAGCTGTGGGAATGGAACAAGTGTGTTTATGGGCGGAATGATGCATCCAGAGTTTGGTATCTTACCGTGAGGTCTGTCCGGTTGAAAACTGGTTGCATTCAGTTAAAGGCAGAAGACGCAATGTCCTACTGGCACCATAAGGAGAAACTAGCTGGGATCTTCCCATGCATGTTGATGATTTCCTGTGGGGAGGACCTGTAAAATTTGAACAATGGGTAATTGAGAAGACAAAGCAGGATTCCCAGGTCGGAAGTCAGGATTCTGGGGCCTCGAAATACACAGGATTCGACATTAAGCAGAGCAGGTTAGGAGACATATTGAATAAATAATATTGTCCAGAAAATGTTAATCATATCTCAATAAATCAGGATCAAGTCTCACAAGAAGAGGATTCTGCTGCCAAGTATAAACGGGGTTAGATACAGAGTAAAGCTACCTCTACACTGTCTGCATCAAACACTCCCAGGACAGGTACAGCACGGGGTTAGATACAGAGTAAATCTCCCTCTACACTGTCCCCATCAAACACTCCCAGGACAGGTACAGCACGGGGTTAGATACAGAGTAAATCTCCCTCTACACTGACCCATCAAACACTCCCAGGACAGGTACAGCACGGGGTTAGATACAGAGTAAATCTCCCTCTACACCGTCCCCATCAAACACTCCCAGGACAGGTACAGCACGGGGTTAGATACAGAGTAAAGCTCCCTCTACACTGTCCTCATCAAACGCTCCCAGGACAGGTACAGCACGGGGTTAGATACAGAGTAAAGCTTCCTCTACACTGTCCTCATCAAACACTCCCAGGACAGGTACAGCACGGGGTTAGATACAGAGTAAATCTCCTCTACACAGTCCCCATCAAACACTCCCAGGACAGGTACAGCACGGGGTTAGATACAGAGTAAAGCTACATCTACACTGTCCCCATCAAACACTCCCAGGACAGGTACAGCACGGGGTTAGATGCAGAGTAAGGCTCCCTCTACACTGTCCCCATCAAACACTCCCAGGACAGGTACAGCACGGGGTTAGATACAGAGTAAAACACCCTCTACACTGTCCCCTTCAAACACTCCCAGGACAGGTACAGCACAGGGTTAGATACAGATTAAAACTCCCTCAACACTGTCCCTATCAAACACTCCCAGGAGAGGTACAGCACGGTGTTAGATACAGAGTAAAATTCCGTCTACACTGTCCTCATCAAACACTCCCAGGACAGATACAGCACAGGGTTAGATACAGAGTAAATCTCCCTCTACACTGTTCCCATCAAACACTCCCAGGACAGGTACAGCATGGGGTTAGATACAGAGTAAAGCTCTCTCTACACTGTCCCCATCAAACACTCCCAGGACAGGTACAGCACGGGGTTAGATACAGAGTAAAGATCCCTCTACACTGCCCCCATCAAACGCTCCCAGGACAGGAACAGCACGGGGTTAGATACAGAGTAAATCTTCCTCTACACTGTCCCCATCAAACACTCCCAGGACAGGTACAGCACGGGGTTAGATACAGAGTAAATCTCCCTCTACACTGTCTGTGGGGGGGGGGGTCAGTTTCTAGGGGTGTAAGTATCTGGGGGTCAGTGTCTTGAGGGGGTCAGTATCTGGAGGGGGTCAGTGTCTGAGGGGGTCAGTATCTGGAGGGGGTCAGTGTCTGAGGGGGTCAGTGTCTGGAGGGGGTCAGTATCTGGAGGGGGTCAGTGTCTGAGGGGGTCAGTATCTGGGGGGTCAGTGTCTGTGAGGGGTCAGTGCCTGTGAGGGGTCAGTGCCTGTGAGGGGTCATTGCCTGGGTGGGTCAGTGTCTGTGAGGGGTCAGTTTCTGTGTGGGTCAGTGTCTGGTGGGGTCAGTGCCTGTGAGGGGTCAGTGCCTGGGTGGGTCAGGGTCTGTGAGGGGTCAGTGCCTGTGAGGGGTCAGTGTTTGTGAAGGGTCAGTGGCTGGGTGGGTCAGTGTCTGGTGGGGTCAGTGTCTGTGTGGGTCAGTGTCTGGTGGGGTCAGTGCCTGTGAGGGGTCAGTGCCTGGGTGGGTCAGTGTCTGTGAGGGGTCAGTGTCTGTGAGGGGTCAGTGTCTGTGTGGGTCAGTGCCTGGGTGGGTCAGGGTCTGTGTGGGTCAGTGCCTGTGAGGGGTCAGTGTCTGCGTGGGTCAGTGTCTGTGAGGGGTCAGTGCCTGTGAGGGGTCAGGGACTGTGAGGGGTCAGTGACTGTGAGGGGTCAGTGTCTGTGAGGGGTAAGTGTCTGTGAGGGTCAGAGTCTGTGTGGATCAGTTTCTGTGTGGGTCAGTGTCTGTGTGGGTCAGTGTCTGTGTGGATCAGTGTCTGTGTGGGGTCAGTGCCTGTGAGGGGTCAGTGCCTGGGTGGGTCAGTGTCTGTGAGGGGTCAGTGTCTGTGTGGGTCAGTGTCTGCGTGGGTCAGTGCCTGGGTGGGTCAGTGTCTGTGAGGGATCAGTGTCTGTGAGGGGTCAGTGTCTGTGAGGGGTCAGTGCCTGTGAGGGGTCAGTGTCTGGGCGGTCAGTGTCTGTGTTGGTCAGTGTCTGTGTGGGTCAGTGTCTGTGAGGGGTCAGTGTCTGTGTGGGTCAGTGTCTGTGTGGGTCAGTGTCTGTGTGGGTCAGTGTCTGTTAGGAGTCAGTGTCTGTGTGGGTCAGTGCCTGTGAGAGGTCAGTGTCTGGGCGGTCAGTGTCTGTGTTGGTCAGTGTCTGTGTGGGTCAGTGTCTGTGAGGGGTCAGTGTCTGTGTGGGTCAGTGTCTGTGAGGGGTCAGTGCCTGTGAGGGGTCAGTGTCTGGGCGGTCAGTGTCTGTGTTGGTCAGTGTCTGTGTGGGTCAGTGTCTGTGTGGGTCAGTGTCTGTTAGGAGTCAGTGTCTGTGTGGGTCAGTGCCTGTGAGAGGTCAGGGACTGTGAGGGGTCAGTGACTGTGAGGGGTCAGTGCCTGTGAGGGGTAAGTGTCTGTGAGGGTCAGAGTCTGTGTGGATCAGTTTCTGTGTGGGTCAGTGTCTGTGAGGGGTTAGTGTCTGTGAGGGGTCAGTGTCTGTGAGGGGTCAGTGCCTGGGTGGGTCAGTGTCTGTGAGGGGTCATTGTCTGTGTGGGTCAGTGTCTGTGAGGGGTCAGTGTCTGTGAGGGGTCATTGCCTGGGTGGGTCAGTGTCTGTGTGGGTCAGTGCCTGTGAGGGGTCAGTGTCTGTGAGGGGTCAGTGCCTGTGAGGGGTCAGTGCCTGTGAGGGGTCAGTGCCTGGGTGGGTCAGGGTCTGTGTGGGTCAGTGTCTGTGTGGATCAGTGTCTGTGTGAGTCAGTGTCTGTGAGGGGTCAGTGCCTGTGAGGGGTCAGTGTCTGTGAGGGTCAGTGTCTGGTTGGGTCAGTGTCTGTGAGGGGTCAGTGCCTGTGTGGGTCAGTGCCTGTGAGAGGTCAGGGACTGTGAGGGGTCAGTGCCTGTGAGGGGTCATTGCCTGGGTGGGTCAGTGTCTGTGAGGGGTCAGTGTCTGTGTGGGTCAGTGTCTGTGAGGGGTCAGTGTCTGTGTGGGTCAGTGTCTGGTGGGGTCAGTGCCTGTGAGGGGTCAGTGCCTGGGTGGGTGAGGGTCTGTGAGGGGTCAGTGCCTGTGAGGGGTCAGTGCTTGTGAGGGGTCAGTGGCTGGGTGGGTCAGTGCCTGGGTGGGTCAGGGTCTGTGAGGGGTCAGTGCCTGTGAGGGGTCAGCGCTTGTGAGGGGTCAGTGGCTGGGTGGGTCAGTGTCTGGTGGGGTCAGTGTCTGTGAGGGGTCAGTGGCTGGGTGGGTCAGTGTCTGGTGGGGTCAGTGTCTGTGAGGGGTCAGTGGCTGGGTGGGTCAGTGCCTGTGTGGGTCAGTGTCTGTGAGGGGTCAGTGACTGTGAGGGGTCAGTGCCTGTGAGGGGTCATTGCCTGGGTGGGTCAGGGTCTGTGAGGGGTCAGTGCCTGTGAGGGGTCAGTGTCTGTGAGGGGTCAGTGTCTGTGAGGGGTCAGTGTCTGTGTGGATCAGTGTCTGTGTTGGTCAGTGCCTGTGAGGGGTCAGTGCCTGTGAGGGGTCAGTGCCTGTGAGGGGTCAATGTCTGTGAGGGGTCAGTGGCTGGGTGGGTCAGTGTCTGGTGGGGTCAGTGTCTGTGAGGGGTCAGTGACTGTGAGGGGTCAGTGCCTGTGAGGGGTCATTGCCTGGGTGGGTCAGTGTCTGTGAGGGGTCAGTGTCTGTGTGGGTCAGTGTCTGCGTGGGTCAGTGCCTGGGTGGGTCAGTGTCTGTGAGGGGTCAGTGCCTGTGAGGGGTCAGTGTCTGTGAGGGGTCAGTGTCTGTGAGGGGTCAGTGCCTGGGTGGGTCAGTGTCTGTGAGGGGTCAGTGCCTGTGTGGGTCAGTGTCTGTGAGGGGTCAGTGCCTGTGAGGGGTCAGTGTCTGTGAGGGGTCAGTGTCTGTGAGGGGTCAGTGTCTGTGTGGGTCAGTGTCTGCGTGGGTCAGTGTCTGTGTGGGTCAGTGTCTGTGAGGGGTCAGTGTCTGCGTGGGTCAGTGCCTGGGTGGGTCAGTGTCTGTGAGGGGTCAGTGCCTGTGAGGGGTCAGTGTCTGTGTGGGTCAGTGTCTGCGTGGGTCAGTGCCTGGGTGGGTCAGTGCCTGTGAGGGGTCAGTGTCTGTGTGGGTCAGTTTCTGTGAGGGGTCAGTGCCTGTAAGGGGTCAGTGCCTGTGAGGGGTCAGTGTCTGCGTGGGTCAGTGCCTGGGTGGGTCAGTGTCTGTGAGGGATCAGTGCCTGTGAGGGGTCAGTGTCTGTGAGGGGTCAGTGCCTGGGTGGGTCAGGGTCTGTGAGGGGTCAGTGCCTGTGAGGGGTCAGTGCCTGGGTGGGTCAGGGTCTGTGAGGGGTCAGTGTCTGTGAGGGGTCAGTGCTTGTGAAGGGTCAGTGGCTGGGTGGGTCAGTGTCTGGTGGGGTCAGTGTCTGTGAGGGGTCAGTGCCTGTGAGGGGTCAGTGCCTGTGAGGGGTCAATGTCTGTGAGGGGTCAGTGCCTGGGTGGGTCAGTGTCTGGTGGGGTCAGTGTCTGTGAGGGGTCAGTGTCTGGGCGGTCAGTGTCTGTGTTGGTCAGTGTCTGTGTGGGTCAGTGCCTGTGAGGGGTCAGTGTCTGTTAGGGGTCAGTGTCTGTGTGGGTCAGTGCCTGTGAGGGGTCAGGGACTGTGAGGGGTCAGTGACTGTGAGGGGTCAGTGTCTGTGAGGGGTAAGTGTCTGAGAGGATCAGAGTCTGTGTGGATCAGTTTCTGTGTGGGTCAGTGTCTGTGTGGGTTAGTGTCTGTGAGGGGTCAGTGTCTGTGAGGGGTCAGTGTCTGTGAGGGGTCAGTACCTGGGTGGGTCAGTGTCTGTGAGGGGTCAGTGTCTGTGTGGGTCAGTGTCTGTGAGGGGTCAGTGTCTGTGTGGGTCAGTGTCTGTGTGGATCAGTGTCTGTGTGGGTCAGTGTCTGTGTGGGTCAGTGTCTGTGAGGGGTCAGTGTCTGTGTGGGTCAGTGTCTGTGAGGGGTCAGTGTCTGTGTGGGTCAGTGTCTGTGTGGATCAGTGTCTGTGTGGGTCAGTGTCTGTGAGGGGTCAGTGCCTGTGAGGGGTCAGTGCCTGTGAGGGGTCAGTGCCTGGGTGGGTCAGGGTCTGTGTGGGTCAGTGTCTGTGTGGATCAGTGGCTGTGTGGGTCAGTGTCTGTGAGGGGTCAGTGCCTGTGAGGGGTCAGTGTCTGTGAGGGTCAGTGTCTGGTTGGGTCAGTGTCTGGGGGGTTTGTCAATGTCTGGGGGGCGTCAGTGTCTGGGGGGGTCATTGTCTGAGGGGGTCAGTGTCTGGGGGGTCATTGTCAGAGGGGGTCAGTAGCTGGAGGGGGTCAGTGTCTGTGAGGGGTCAGTGTCTGTGAGGGGTCAGTGCATGGGTCGGTCAGTGTCTGTGGGGGGGGGTCAGTGTCTGGGAGGTAGGTGTCTGGAGGGGGTCAGTCTCTGGAGGGGGTCAGTCTCTAGAGGGAGTCAGTGTCAGGTTTGGGGGGGGTGTCAGTGTCCGGGAGGGGTCAGTGTCTCGGGGCTCAGTGTCTGGGGGGGTCAGTCTCTGCGGTGTCAGTGTCTGTGAGGGGTCAGTGTCTGGGGGGGTCAGTATCTGGAATGGGTCAGTATCTGGAGGTGGTCAGTATCTGGAGGGGGTTAGCGTCTGGGGGGTCATTGTCTGAGGGGGTCAGTGTCTGAGAGGGTCAGCGTCTGGGTGGTCAGTGTCTGGGGGGTCAGTATCTGGGAGGTCAGTGTCTTGGGGGGTCAGTGTCTGAGGGGGTCAGTGTCTGGAGGAGGTCAGTGTCTGAGGGGGTCAGTGTCTGGAGGGGGTAGGTGTCAGAGGGGGTCAGTGTCTGGGGGGTCAGTGTCTGGAGGGGGTCAGTGTCTGGTGGGGTCAGTGTCTGGGGGGTAAGTATCTGGAGGGGGTCAGTGTCTGGGGGGTCAGTGTCTGGGGGGTTAGTGTCTGGGGGTGTCAGTGTCTGGAGGGGGAGGGTCAGTATCTGGAGGGTGTCAGTGTCTGGGGGGGTCAGTATCTGAGGGTGTCAGTGTCTGGGGGGTCAGTATCTGGAGGGGTCAGTATCTGGATGGTGTCAGTGTCTGGAGGGGGTCAGTGTCTGGGGGGTCAGTGTCTGGGGGATCAGTGTCTGGGGGTGTCAGTGTCTGAGGGGGGGGGCAGTATCTGGAGGGTGTCAGTGTCTGGGGTGGCCAGTATCTGAGGGGGTCAGAGTCTGGGGGGTCAGTGTCAGAGGGGGTCAGTGTCTGAGGGGGTCAGTATCTGAAGGGGGTCAGTGTCTGTGGGGTCAGTGTCTGGGGGGTCAGTGTCTGAGGGGGTCAGTGTCTGAGGGGTCAGTATCTGGAGGGGGTCAGTGACTGGGGTGTCAGTGTCTGAGGGGGTCAGTATCTGGAGGGTGTCAGTGTCTGGAGGGGGTCACTGTCTGGGGGGTCAGTATGTGGTGGGTCAGTGTCTGAGTTGGTCAGAGTCCGGAGGGGGTCAGTGTCTGGAGGGAGTCAGTGTCTGGAGGGCCAGTGTCTGTGGGGTCAGTTCTAGAGGGGGTCAGTGTCTGAGGGGGTCAGTATCTGGAGGGGGTCAGTATCTGGAGGGGGTCTGTGTCTGAGGGGGACAGTGTCTGGGGGGTCAGTGTCTGAGGTGGTCAGTGTCTTGGGGGTCAGTGTCTGAGGGGGTCAGTATCTGGAGGGGGTCAGTATCTGGAGGGGGTCAGTGTCTGTGAGGGGGTCAGTATCTGGAGGGGGTCAGTATCTGGAGGGGTCAGTGTCTGTGGGGTCAGTGTCTGGGAGGTCAGTATCTGGAGGGGTCAGTGTCTGAGTGGTCAGTGTCTGGGGGGTCAGTATCTGGAGGGGGTCAATATCTGGAGGTGGTCAGTGTCTGGGGGGTCAGTGTCTGGGGGGTCAGTATCTGCAGGGGGTCAGTGTCTGGGGGGTCAGAGTCTGGAGGGTGTCAGTATCTGGAGGGGGTCAGTGTCTGGGGGGTCAGTACCTGGAGTGGGGCAGTGTCGGGGGGGGTCAGTGTCTGAGGGTGTCAGTTTCTGGGGGGTCAGTGTCTGGGGGGTCAGTGTCTGGGGTGTCAGTGCCTGAGGGGGTCAGTGTCTGAAGGGGGTCAGTATCTTGGGGGTCAGTATCTGAAGGGGGTCAGTGTCTGGGGGGTCAGTGTCTGGGGGGAGTAAGTGTCTGGAGGGTCAGTGTCTGTGGGGTCAGTGTCTAGAGGGGGTCAGTGTCTGAGGGGGTCAGTATCTGGAGGGGGTCAGTATCTGGAGGGGGTCTGTGTCTGAGGGGGACAGTGTCTGGGGTGTCAGTGTCTGAGGGGGTCAGTGTCTTGGGGGTCAGGGTCTGAGGGGGTCAGTATCTGGAGGGGGTCAGTATCTGGTGGGGGTCAGTGTCTGTGAGGGGGTCAGTATCTGGAGGGGGTCAGTATCTGGAGGGGGTCAGTGTCTGTGGGGTCAGTGTCTGGGAGGTCAGTATCTGGAGGGGTCAGTGTCTGAGTGGTCAGTGTCTGGGGGGTCAGTATCTGGAGGGGGTCAATATCTGGAGGTGGTCAGTGTCTGGGGGGTCAGTGTCTGGGGGGTCAGTATCTGCGGGGGGTCAGTGTCTGGGGGGTCAGAGTCTGGAGGGGGTAGGTATCTGGAGGGGGTCAGTGTCTGGGGGGTCAGTACCTGAAGTGGGGCAGTGTCGGGGGGGGTCAGTGTCTGGGGGGTCAGTGTCTGGGGTGTCAGTGCCTGAGGGGGTCAGTGTCTGAAGGGGGTCAGTATCTTGGGGGTCAGTATCTGAAGGGGGTCAGTGTCTGGGGGGGTCAGTGTCTGGGGGGGGTCAGTATCTGGAGGGGGTCAGTGTCTGGGTGGTCAGTATCTGGAGGGGGTCAGTGTCTGGGGAGTCAGAATCTGGAGGGGGTCAGTGTCTGGGGGGTCAGTGTCTAAGGGGTTCAGTATCTGGAGGGGGTCAGTGTCTGGAGGGGGTCACTGTCTGGGGGGTCAGTATCTGGAGGGTCAGTTTCTGAGTTGGTCAGAGTCTGGAGGGGGTCAGTGTCTGGAGGGGGCCAGTGTCTGGAGGATCAGTATCTGGAGAGGGTCAATGTCTGGGGGGTCAGTGTCTGGGGGGTCAGTGTCTGGAGGGAGTCAGTGTCTGGGGGGTCAGTGTCTAGAGGGGGTCAGTGTATGGAGGGGGTCATTGTCTGGGGGGGCAGTGTCTGGAGGGGGTCAGTATCTGGAGGGTGTCAGTATCTGGAGGGGGTCAGTGTCTGTGGGGGGTCAGTATCTGGAGGGGGTCAGTATCTGGAGGGGGTCAGTGTCTGGGGGGTCAGTATCTGGAGGGGGTCACTGTTGGGGGGGTAAGTATCTGGAGGGGGTCTGTGTCTGAGGGGGTCAGTGTCTGGGGGGTCAGTGTCTGAGGGGGTCAGTGTCTTGGGGGTCAGTGTCTGAGGGGGTCAGTATCTGGAGGGGGTCAGTATCTGGAGGGGGTCAGTGTCTGTGAGGGGGTCAGTATCTGGAGGGGGTCAGTATCTGGAGGGTGTCAGTGTCTTTGGGGTCAGTGTCTGGGGGGTCAGTATCTGGAGGGGGTCAGTGTCTGAGGGGTCAGTGTCTGGGGGGTCAGTATCTGGAGTGGGTCAGTATCTGGAGGTGGTCAGTGTCTGGGGGGTCAGTGTCTGGGGGGTCAGTATCTGGAGGGGGTCAGTGTCTGGGGGGTCAGAGTCTGGAGGGGGTCAGTATCTGGAGGGGGTCAATGTCTGGGGGGTCAGTACCTGGAGTGGGGCAGTGTCAGAGGGGTCAGTGTCTGAGGGGGGCAGTGTCTGGAGGGTCAGTGTCTCGGGGGTCAGTGTCTGGGGTGTCAGTGCCTGAGGGGGTCAGTGTCTGGGGGGGGTCAGTATCTGGAGGGGGTCAGTATCTGGAGGGTGTCTGTGTCTGAGGGGGTCAGTGTCTGGGGTGTCAGTGTCTGAGGGGGTCAGTGTCTTGGGGGTCAGTGTCTGAGGGGGTCAGTATCTGGAGGGGGTCAGTATCTGGAGGGGGTCAGTGTCTGGGGGTTCAGTGTCTGGGGGGTCAGTATCTGGAGGGGGTCAGTGTCTGAGGGGGTCAGTATCTGGAGGGGGTCAGTATCTGGAGGGGGTCAGTGTCTGGGCAGTCAGTATCTGGAGGGGGTCAGTATCTGGAGGGGGTCAGTGTCTGAGGGGGTCAGTGTCTGAGGGGTTCAGTGTCTGAGGGGGTCAGTGTCTGGAGGGTGTCAGTATCTGGAGGGGGTAAGAATCTGGAGGTGGTCAGTGTTTGATGGGGTCAGTATCTGGAGGGGGTCAGTGTCTCGGGGTCAGTGTCTGAAGGCGGTCAGTATCTGAGGGGTCAGTATCTGAAGGGGGTCAGTGTCTGGGGTTTCAGTGTCTGGGGGGGTCAGTATCTGGAGGGGGTCAGTGTCTAGGTGGTCAGTATCTGGAGGGGGTCAGTATCTGGGGGGTCAGTATCTGAAGGTGGTCAGTGTCTGGGGGGTCAGTGTCTGGGGGGGGGTCAGTATCTGGAGGGGGTCCGTGCCTGGGGGGTCAGTATCTGAAGGGGGTCAGTGTCTGGGGGGGGGGTCAGTTTCTGGGGGGTCAGTATATGAAGTGGATCAGTCTCTGGGGGGGTCAGTGTCTGGGGGTCAGTATCTGGGGGGTCAGTGTCTGAGGGGGTCAGTATCTGGAGGGGGTCAGTGTCTGGGGGGTCAGTGTCTGGAGGGAGTCAGTGTCTGGGGGTCAGTATCTGGAGGGGGTCATGTCTGGGGGTCAGTGTCTGAGAGGTCAGTGTCTGGGGATGTCAGTGTCTGTGAGGGGGGCAGTGTCTGGGGGGTCAGTGTCTGGGGGGTCAGTGTCTGGGGGGTCAGTGTCTGAGGGGGTCAGTGTCTGGAGGGGGTCAGTGTCTGGGGGGTCAGTGTCTGAGGGGGTCAGTGCCTGTGAGGGGTCAGTGCCTGGGTGGGTCAGTGTCTGTGAGGGATCAGTGTCTGTGTGGGTCAGTGTCTGTGAGGGGTCAGTGCCTGTGAGGGGTCAGTGCCTGTGAGGGGTCAGTGTCTGGGCGGTCAGTGTCTGTGTTGGTCAGTGTCTGTGTGGGTCAGTGCCTGTGAAGGGTCAGTGTCTGTGAGGGGTCAGTGTCTGTGTGTGTCAGTGTCTGTTAGGGGTCAGTGTCTGTGTGGGTCAGTGCCTGTGAGAGGTCAGGGACTGTGAGGGGGTCAGTGCCTGTGAGGGGTAAGTGTCTGTGAGGGTCAGAGTCTGTGTGGATCAGTTACTGTGTGGGTCAGTGTCTGTGTGGGTTAGTGTCTGTGAGGGGTCAGTGTCTGTGAGGGGTCAGTGCCTGGGTGGGTCAGTTTCTGTGAGGGGTCAGTGTCTGTGTGGGTCAGTGTCTGTGAGGGGTCAGTGTCTGTGTGGGTCAGTGTCTGTGTGGGTTAGTGTCTGTGAGGGGTCAGTGTCTGTGAGGGGTCAGTGCCTGGGTGGGTCAGTGTCTGTGAGGGGTCAGTGTCTGTGTGGGTCAGTGTCTGTGAGGGGTCAGTGCCTGTGAGGGGTCAGTGCCTGTGAGGGGTCAGTGCCTGGGTGGGTCAGGGTCTGTGTGGGTCAGAGTCTGTGTGGGTCAGTGTCTGTTTGGATCAGTGTCTGTGTGGGTCAGTGTCTGTGAGGGGTCAGTGCCTGTGAGGGGTCAGTGTCTGTGAGGGTCAGTGTCTGGTTGGGTCAGTGTCTGTGAGGGGTCAGTGCCTGTGAGGGGTCAGTGTCTGTGTGGGTCAGTGTCTGTGAGGGGTCAGTGCCTGTGAGGGGTCAGTGCCTGTGAGGGGTCATTGCCTGGGTGGGTCAGTGTCTGTGAGGGATCAGTGTCTGTGTGGGTCAGTGTCTGGTGGGGTCAGTGCCTGTGAGGGGTCAGTGCCTGGGTGGGTCAAGGTCTGTGAGGGGTCAGTGCCTGTGAGGGGTCAGTGCCTGGGTGGGTCATGGTCTGTGAGGGGTCAGTGCCTGTGAGGGGTCAGTGCTTGTGAGGGGTCAGTGGCTGGGTGGGTCAGTGCCTGGGTGGGTCAGGGTCTGTGAGGGGTCAGTGCCTGTGAGGGGTCAGTGCCTGGGTGGGTCAGTGTCTGTGAGGGGTCAGTGGCTGGGTGGGTCAGTGTCTGTGAGGGGTCAGTGCCTGTGAGGGGTCAGTGCTTGTGAGGGGTCAGTGTCTGTGTGTGGGTCAGTGTCTGGTGGGGTCAGTTTCTGTGAGGGGTCAGTGGCTGGGTGGGTCAGTGTCTGGTGGGGTCA
This sequence comes from Carcharodon carcharias, assembly GCF_017639515.1. Classification (NCBI taxonomy): domain Eukaryota; kingdom Metazoa; phylum Chordata; class Chondrichthyes; order Lamniformes; family Lamnidae; genus Carcharodon; species Carcharodon carcharias. The sequence goes on from NW_024470847.1 coordinate 189,298, forward strand.
GTGTCTGTGAGGGGTCAGTGACTGTGAGGGGTCAGTGCATGTGAGGGGTCAGTGTCTGTGAGGGGTCAGTGTCTGTGTGGATCAGTGTCTGTGTGGGTCAGTGCCTGTGAGGGGTCAGTGCCTGTGAGGGGTCAGTGCCTGTGAGGGGTCAGTGTCTGTGAGGGGTCAGTGGCTGGGTGGGTCAGTGTCTGGTGGGGTCAGTGTCTGTGAGGGGTCAGTGACTGTGAGGGGTCAGTGCCTGTGAGGGGTCATTGCCTGGGTGGGTCAGTGTCTGTGAGGGGTCAGTGTCTGTGTGGGTCAGTGTCTGCGTGGGTCAGTGTCTGTGAGGGGTCAGTGCCTGTGTGGGTCAGTGTCTGTGAGGGGTCAGTGCCTGTGAGGGGTCAGTGTTTGTGAGGGGTCAGTGTCTGTGAGGGGTCCATGCCTGTGAGGGGTCAGTGTATGGAGGGGGTCATTGTCTGGGGGGGGCAGTGTCTGGAGGGGGTCAGTATCTGAAGGGGTCAGTGTCTCGAGGGGGTCAGTATCTGGAGGGGGTCTGTGTCTGAGGGGGACAGTGTCTGGGGGGTCAGTGTCTGAGGGGTCAGTGTCTTGGGGGTCAGAGTCTGAGGGGGTCAGTATCTGGAGGGGGTCAGTGTCTGTGAGGGGGTCAGTATCTGGAGGGGGTCAGTATCTGGAGGGGGTCAGTGTCTGTGGGGTCAGTGTCTGGGAGGTCAGTATCTGGAGGGGTCAGTGTCTGAGTGGTCAGTGTCTGGGGGGTCAGTATCTGGAGGGGGTCAGTATCTGGAGGTGGTCAGTGTCTGGGGGGTCAGTGTCTGGGGGGTCAGTATCTGCAGGGGGTCAGTGTCTGGGGGGTCAGTACCTGAAGTGGGGCTGTGTCGGGGGGGGGGGTCAGTGTCTGAGGGTGTCAATTTCTGGGGGGTCAGTGTCTGTGGGGTCAGTGTCTGGGGTATCAGTGCCTGAGGGGGTCAGTGTCTGAAGGGGGTCAGTATCTTGGGGGTCAGTATCTGAAGGGGGTCAGTGTCTGGGGGGTCAGTGTCTGGGGGGGGTCAGTATCTGGAGGGGGTCAGTGTCTGGGTGGTCAGTATCTGGAGGAGGTCAGTGTCTGGGGAGTCAGAATCTGGAGGGGGTCAGTGTCTGGGGGGTCAGTGTCTAAGGGGTTCAGTATCTGGAGGGGGTCAGTGTCTGGAGGGGGTCACTGTCTGGGGGGTCAGTATCTGGTGGGTCAGCGTCTGAGTTGGTCAGAGTCTGGAGGGGGTCAGTGTCTGGAGGGGGCCAGTGTCTGGAGGATCAGTATCTGGAGAGGGTCAATGTCTGGGGGGTCAGTGTCTGGGGGGTCAGTGTCTGGAGGGAGTCAGTGTCTGGGGGGGTCAGTGTCTAGAGGGGGTCAGTGTATGGAGGGGGTCATTGTCTGGGGGGGGCAGTGTCTGGAGGGGGTCAGTATCTGGAGGGTGTCAGTATCTGGAGGGGGTCAGTGTCTGGGGGGGGTCAGTATCTGGAGGGTGTCAGTATCTGGAGGGGGTCAGTGTCTGGGGGGTCAGTATCTGGAGGGGGTCACTGTTGGGGGGGTAAGTATCTGGAGGGGGTCTGTGTCTGAGGGGGTCAGTGTCTGGGGGGTCAGTGTCTGAGGGGGTCAGTGCCTTGGGGGTCAGTGTCTGAGGGGGTCAGTATCTGGAGGGGGTCAGTATCTGGAGGGGGTCAGTGTCTGTGAGGGGGTCAGTATCTGGAGGGGGTCAGTTTCTGGAGGGGGTCAGTGTATGTGGGGTCAGTGTCTGGGGGGTCAGTATCTGGAGGGGGTCAGTGTCTGAGGGGTCAGTGTCTGGGGGGTCAGTATCTGGAGTGGGTCAGTATCTGGAGGTGGTCAGTGTCTGGGGGGTCAGTGTCTGGGGGGTCAGTATCTGGAGAGGGTCAGTGTCTGGGGGGTCAGAGTCTGGAGGGGGTCAGTATCTGGAGGGGGTCAATGTCTGGGGGGTCAGTACCTGGAGTGGGGCAGTGTCGGAGGGGTCAGTGTCTGAGGGGGTCAGTGTCTGGAGGGTCAGTGTCTCGGGGGTCAGTGTCTGGGGTGTCAGTGCCTGAGGGGGTCAGTGTCTGGGGGGGTCAGTATCTGGAGGGGGTCAGTATCTGGAGGGGGTCAGTATCTGGAGGGGGTCAGTGTCTGTGAGGGGGTCAGTATCTGGAGGGGGTCAGTATCTGGAGGGGGTCAGTGTCTGTGGGGTCAGTGTCTGGGGGGTCAGTATCTGGAGGGGGTCAGTGACTGAGGGGTCAGTGTCTGGGAGGTCAGTATCTGGAGTGGGTCAGTATCTGGAGGTGGTCAGTGTCTGGGGGGTCAGTGTCTGGGGGGTCAGTATCTGGAGAGGGTCAGTGTCTGGGGGGTCAGAGTCTGGAGTGGGTCAGTATCTGGAGGGGGTCAATGTCTGGGGGGTCAGTACCTGGAGTGGGGCAGTGTCAGAGGGGTCAGTGTCTGAGGGGGGCAGTGTCTGGAGGGTCAGTGTCTCGGGGGTCAGTGTCTGGGGTGTCAGTGCATGAGGGGCTCAGTGTCTGGGGGGGGTCAGTATCTGGAGGGGGTCAGTATCTGGAGGGGGTCATGTCTGGGGGTCAGTGTCTGAGAGGTCAGTGTCTGGGGGGGTCAGTGTCTGTGAGGGGGTCATTATCTGGAAGGGGTCAGTGTCTGAGGGGGTCAGTATCTTAAGGGGATCAGTGTCTGAGAGGTCAGTGATGAGGGCTCAGTGACTGAGGGGGTCAGTATCTGGAGGGGGTCAGTATCTGGAGGGGGTCAGTGTCTGGAGGGGGTTAGAGTCTGGGGGGGTCATTGTCTGAGGGGGTCAGTATCTGGGGGGGTCAGTGTCTGGAGGGTCAGTGTTTGGGGGGTTCAGTGTCTGGAGGGGGTCAGTGTCTGGGGGGTCAGTGTCTGAGGGGGTCAGTGTCTGGAGGGGGTCAGTGTCTGGGGGGTCAGTGTTTGAGGGGGTCAGTGTCTGGGGTGTCAGTGTCTGAGGGGGTCAGTGTCTGGAAGGGTGCAGTGTCCGGGGGGTCAGTGTCTGGGGGGTCATTGTCTGAGGGGTCATTGTCTGGGGGGTCAGTATCTGGGGGGGGTCTGTATCTGGAGTGGGTCAGTGTCTGAGGGGTCATTGTCTGAGGGGGTCAGCGTCTGGAGGGGGTCAGTATCTGGAGGGGGTCAGTGTCTGGGGGGTCAGTATCTGGAGGGGGTCAGTGTCTGGGGGGTCAGTGTCTGAGGGGGTCAGTAACTGGAGGGGGTCAGTGTCTGGAGGGGGTCAGTGTCTGGGGGGTCTGTATCTGGTGGGTCAGTGTCTGAGTTGGTCAGAGTCTGGAGGGGGTCAGTGTCTGGAGGTGGCCATTGTCTGGGGTGTCAGTATCTGGAGGGGGTCAGTGTTTGGGTGGTCAGTGTCTAGAGGGGGTCAGTGTCTGGAGGGGGTCATTGTCTGGGGGGTTAGTATCTGGAGGGGGTCAGTATCTGGAGGGGGTCAGTAAATGGGGGGGTCAGAGTCTGGGGGGGGGTCAGTATCTGGAGGGGGTCAGTATCTGGAGGGGTTCAGTATCTGGAGGGGGTCAGTGTCTGGAGGGTCAGTATCTGAAGGGAGTCAATGTCGGGGGGGTAAGTATCTGGAGGGGGTCTGTGTCTGAGGGGGTCAGTGTCTAGGGGGTGAGTGTCTGAGGGGGTCAGTATCTGGAGGGGGTCAGTATCTGGAGGGGGTCAGTGTCTGTGACGGGGTCAGTATCTGGAGGTGGTCAGTATCTGGAGGGTGTCAGTGTCTGTGGGGTCAGTGTCTGTGGGGTCAGTATCTGGAGGGGGTCAGTGTCTGAGGGGTCAGTGTCTGGGGGGTCAGTATCTGGAGGGGGTCAGTATCTGGAGGTGGTCAGTGTCTGGGGGGTCAGTGTCTTAGGGGTCAGTATCTGGAGGGGGTCAGTGTCTAGGGTGTCAGTACCTGGAGTGGGGCAGTGTCAGAGGGGTCAGTGTCTGAGGGGGTCAGTGTCTGGGGGGTCAGTGTCTGAGGAGGTCAGTGTCTGAGGGGTCAGTGCCTGAGGGGGTCAGTATCTGGGGGGTCAGTGTCTGAGGGTGTCAGTATGTGGGGGGGTCAGTACCTGGAGGGTGTCAGTGTCTGGGGGGTCAGTATCTGGAGGGGGTCAGTATCTGGAGGGGGTCAGTGTCTGAGGGGGGTCAGTGTCTGGAGGGGGTCGGTATCTGGAGGGGGTCAGAGTCTGGAGGGGGTCAGTGTCTGAGGGGGTCAGTCCTGAGGTTCAGTGTCTGAGGGTGTCAGTGTCTGGAGGGGGTCAGTATCAGGAGGGGTTAAGTATCTGGAGGGGGTCAGTGTCTGGAGCGGGTCAGTGTCTGAGGGGGTCATTATCTGGAGGGAGTCAGTATCTGGAGGAGTCAGTGTCTAGGGAGTCAGTGTCTGAGGGGGTCAGTGTCTGAGGGGGTCAGTGTCTGGAGGGGGTCAGTGTCTGGGGGGTCAGTATCTAGAGGGGGTCAGTGTCTAGAGGGGGTCATTGTCTGGGGGGCAGTGTCTAGAGGGTGTCAGTATCTGGAGGGGGTCAGTATCTGGGGGGTCAGTGTCTGGGGGGGGGTCAGTATCTGGAGGGGGTCAGTATCTGGAGGGGGTCAATGTCTGGGGGGTCAGTATCTGTAGGGGGTCACTGTTGGTGGGGTAAGTATCTGGAGGGGGTCTGTGTCTGAGGGGGTCAGTGTCTGGTGGGTCAGTGTCTGAGGGGGTCAGTGTTTTGGGGGTCATTGTCTGAGGGGGTCAGTATCTGGAGGGGGTCAGTATCTGGAGGGGGTCAGTGTCTGTGAGGGGGTCAGTGTATGGAGGGGGTCAGTATCTGGAGGGGGTCAGTGTCTGTGGGGTCAGTGTCTGGGGTGTCAGTATCTGGAGGGGGTCAGTGTCTGAGGGGTCAGTGTCTGGGGGGTCAGTATCTGGAGGGGGTCAGTATCTGGAGGTGGTCAGTGTCTGGGGGGTCAGTGTCTGGGGGGTAGGTATCTGCAGGGGGTCAGTGTCTGGGGGGTCAGAGACTGGAGGGGGTCAGTATCTGGAGGGGGTCAATGTCTGGGTGGTCAGTACCTGGAGTGGGGCAGTGTCGGAGGGGTCAGTGTCTGAGGGGGTCAGTGTCTGGAGGGTCAGTGTCTCGGGGGTCAGTGTCTGGGGTGTCAGTGCCTGAGGGGGTCAGTGTCTGGGGGGCGTCAGTATCTGGAGGGGGTCAGTATCTGGAGGGGGTCTGTGTCTGAGGGGGTCTGTGTCTTGGGGGTCAGTGTCTGAGGGGGTCAGTATCTGGAGGGGGTCAGTATCTGGAGGGGGTCAGTGTCTGTGAGGGGGTCAGTATCTGGAGAGGTCAGTATCTGGAGGTGGTCAGTGTCTGGGGGGTCAGTGTCTGAGGGGGTCAGTATCTGGAGGGGGTCAGTATCTGGAGGGGGTCAGTGTCTGTGAGGGGGTCAGTATCTGGAGAGGTCAGTATCTGGAGGTGGTCAGTGTCTGGGGGGTCAGTGTCTGGGGGGTCAGTATCTGGAGGGGTTCAGTGTCTGGGGGGTCAGAGCCTGGAGGGGGTCAGTATCTCGTGGGGGTCAGTGTCTGGGGGGTAAGTACCTGGAGTGGGGCAGTGTCGGGGGGGTCAGTGTCTGAGGGGGTCAGTGTCTGGGGGGTCAGTGTCTGCGGGGTCAGTGTCTGGGGTGGCAGTGCCTGAGGGGGTCAGTGTCTGGAGGGGGTCAGTATCTGGGGGGTCAGTATCTGAAGGGGGTCAGTGTCTGGGGGGGTCAGTGTCTGGGGGGGTCAGTATCTGAAGGGGGTCAGTGTCTGGGGGGGGTCAGTGCCTGGGGGGTCAGTATCTGAAGGGGATCAGTGTCTGGGGGGTCAGTGTTTGGGGTAGGTCAGTATCTGGAGAGGGTAAGTGTCTGGGTGTCAGTATCTGGGGGGTCAGTGTCTGAGGGGGTCAGTATCTGTAGGGGGTCAGTATCTGGAGGGGGTCAGTATCTGGGGGGTCAGAGTCTGAGGGGGTCAGTATGTGGGGGGGGGGTCAGTATCTGGAGGGGGTCAGTGTCTGGGGGGTCAGTATCTGGAGGGGGTAAGTATCTGGAGGGGGTCGGTGTCTGCAGGGGGTCAGTGTCTGAGGGGGTCAGTATCTGGAGGGGGTCAGTGTCTGGGGGTCAGTGTCTGAAGGGGGTCAGTATCTGGGGGGTCAGTATCTGATGTGGGTCAGTGTCTGGGGGGTCAGTGTCTGGAGGGGGTCAGTATCTGGACGGGGTCAGTGTCTGGGGGGTCAGTGTCTGGGGGGGTCAGTATCTGGAGGGGGTCAGTGTCTGGGGTGTCAGTATCTGAAGGGGGTCAGTGTCTGGGGGGGGTCAGTGCCTGGGGGGTCAGTTTCTGAAGGGGATCAGTGTCTGGGGGGTCAGTGTTTGGGGTAGGTCAGTATCTGGAGAGGGTAAGTGTCTGGGTGTCAGTATCTGGGGGGTCAGTGTCTGAGGGGGTCAGTATCTGTAGGGGGTCAGTATCTGGAGGGGGTCAGTATCTGGGGGGTCAGAGTCTGAGGGGGTCAGTATGTGGGGGGGGTCAGTATCTGGAGGGGGTCAGTGTCTGGGGGGTCAGTATCTGGAGGGGGTAAGTATCTGGAGGGGGTCAGTGTCTGGAGGGGGTCAGTGTCTGAGGGGGTCAGTATCTGGAGGGGGTCAGTGTCTGGGGTCAGTGTCTGAAGGGGGTCAGTATCTGGGGGGTCAGTATCTGATGTGGGTCAGTGTCTGGGGGGTCAGTGTCTGGGGGGGGTCAGTATCTGGACGGGGTCAGTGTCTAGGTGGTCAGTATCTGGAGGGGGTCAGTATCTGGGGGGTCAGTATCTGAAGGTGGTCAGTGTCTGGGGGGTCAGTGTCTGGGGGGGGTCAGTATCTGGAGGGGGTCTGTGTCTGGGGGGTCAGCATCTGAAGGAGGTCAGTGTCTGGGGGGGTCAGTTTCTGGGGGGTCAGTATCTGAAGGGGATCAGTCTCTGGGGGGTCAGTGTTTGGGGGGGTCAGTATCTGGAGGGGGTCAGTGTCTGGGGGTCAGTATCTGGGGGGTCAGTGTCTGAGGGGGTCAGTATCTGGAGGGGGTCAGTGTCTGGGGGGTCAGTGTCTGGAGGGAGTCAGTGTCTGGGGGGTCAGTATCTGGAGAGGGTCAGTGTCTGGTGGGTCAGTATCTGGAGAGGGTCAGTGTCTGGGGGGTCAGTGTCTGAGGGGGTCAGTGTCTGGGGGTCAGTATCTGGAGGGGGTCATGTCAGGGGGTCAGTGTCTGAGAGGTCAGTGTCTGAGTGGGTCAGTGTCTGTGAGGGGGTCAGTATCTGGAAGGGGTCAGTGTCTGAGGGGGTCAGTATCTGGAGGGGATCAGTGTCTGAGGGGTCAGTGTCTGGGGGGTCAGTGTCTGAGGTGGTCAGTATCTGGAGGGGGTCAGTATCTGGAGGGGGTCAGTGTCTGGAGGGGGTCAGAGTTCTGGGGGGGTCATTGTCTGAGGGGGTCAGTATCTGGGGGGGGTCAGTGTCTGGAGGGTCAGTTTTTGAGGGGTTCAGTGTCTGGAGGGGGTCAGTGTCTGGGGGGTCAGTGTCTGGGGTGTCAGTGTCTGGGAGGTCAGTGTCTAAGGGGGTCAGTGTCTGGAGGGGGTCAGTGTCTGGGGGGTCAATGTCTGAGGGGGTCAGTGTCTAGGGGGTCAATGTCTGAGGGGCTCAGTGTCTGGAAGGGGGCAGTGTCTGGGGGGTCAGTGTCTGGGGGGTCATTGTCTGAGGGGTCAGTGTCTGGGGGGTCAGTATCTGGGGGGGGTCAGTATCTGGAGTGGGTCAGTGTCTGAGGGGTCATTGTCTGAGGGGGTCAGTGTCTGGAGGGGGTCAGTATCTGGAGGGGGTCAGCATCTTGAAGAGGTCAGTGTCTGGGTGGTCAGCATCTGGAGGGGGTCAGTGTCTGGGGCGTCAGTATCTGGAGGGGGTCAGTGTCTGGGGTTCAGTGTCTGAGGGGGTCAGTATCTGGAGGGGGTCAGTGTCTGGAGGGGGTCAGTGTCTGGGGGGTCTGTATCTGGTGGGTCAGTGTCTGAGTTGGTTAGAGTCTGGAGGGGGTCAGTGTCTGGAGGTGGCCATTGTCTGGGGGTTCAGTATCTGGAGGGGGTCAGTATCTGGAGGGGGTCAGTATCTGGGGGGGTCAGAGTCTTGGGGGGTCAGTATCTGGAGGGGGTCAGTGTCTCGGGGGTCAGTATCAGAAGGGAGTCACTGTCGGTGGGGTAAGTATCTGGAGGGGGTCTGTATCTGAGGGGGTCAGTGTCTAGGGGGTCAGTATCTGAGGGGGTCAGTATCTGGAGGGGGTCAGTATCTGGAGGGGGTCAGTGTCTGTGACGGGGTCAGTATCTGGCGGTGGTCAGTATCTGGAGGGGGTCAGTGTCTGTGGAGTCAGTGTCTGGGGGGTTAGTAACTGGAGGGGGTCAGTGTCTGAGGGGTCAGTGACTGGGGTTCAGTATCTGTAGGGGGTCAGTATCTGGAGGTGGTCAGTGTCTGGGGGGTCAGTGTCTTGGGGGTCAGTATCTGGAGGGGTTCAGTGTCTGGGGTGTCAGTACCTGGAGTGGGGCAGTGTCAGAGGGGTCAGTGTCTGAGGGGGTCAGTGTCTGGGGGGTCAGTGACTGGGGGGTCAGTGTCTGGGGTGTCAGTGCCTGAGGGATCAGTGTCTGGAGGGGGTCAGTATCTGGGAGGTCAGTATCTGAAGGGGTTCAGTGTCTGGGGGGTCAGTGTCTGGGGGGTTGTCAGTATCTGGAGGGGGTCAGTGTCTGGGGGGTCAGTATCTGAAGGGGATCAGTGTCTGGGGGGTCAGTGTTTGGGGGGGGTCAGTATCTGGAGGGGGTCAGTGTCTGGGTGGCAGTATCTGGGGGTCAGTGTCTGGGGGGTCAGTATCTGGAGGGGGTCAATATCTGGAGGGGGTCAGTGTCTGAGGGGGTCAGTGTCTGGAGGGGGTCAGTATCTGGAGGGGGTAAGTATCTGGAGGCTGTCAGTGTCTGGGGGGGGTCAGTGTCTGAGGGGGTCATTATCTGGAGGTTGTCAGTGTCTGGGGGTCAGTGTCTGAGGGGGTCAGTGTCTGAGGGGGTCAGTGTCTGGAGGGGGTCAGTGTCTGTGGGGTCAGTATCTGGAGGGGGTCAGTGTCGGGGGGTCAGTGTCTGAGCGGTCACTGTCTGGGGAGTCAGTATCTGGAGGGGTTCAGTGTCTGGAGGGGGTCTGTGTCTGCGGCTCAGTGTCTGAGGGGTCACTGTCTGGGGAGTCAGTATCTGGAGGGGGTCAGTGTCTGGGGGGTCAGTGTCTGTCAGGGGGTCAGTATCTGGAGGGGGTCAGTGTCTGGGGGGTCAGTGTCTGGGGGGTCAGTATCTGGAGGGGGTCAGTATCTGGAGGGGTTCATTGTCTTTGGGGTGAGTGTCTGAGGGGGTCAGTATCTGGAGGGGGTCACTATCTGGAGGGTCTGTGTCTGGGGGGTCATTGTCTGAGGGGTCAGTATCTGGAGGGGATCAGAGTCTGGGGGGTCAGTATCGGGGGGGTCAGTTTCTGTGAGGGGGTCAGTATCTGGAAGGGGTCAGTGTCTGAGGGGATCAGTATCTGGAGGGGGTCAGTGTCTGAGGGGGTCAGTATCTGGGGGGGACAGTGTCTGTGAGGCGGTCAGTATCTGGACGGGGTCAGTGTCTGAGGGGGTCAGTATCTGGAGGGGGTCAGTCTGAGGGGTCAGTGTCTGGGGGGTCAGTGTCTGAGGGGGTCAGTATCTGGAGGGGGTCAGTATCTGGAGGGGGTCAGTGTCTGGAGGGGATCAGAGTCTGGGGGGGTCATTGTCTGAGGGGGTCAGTATCTGGGGGGGTCAGTGTCTGGAGGGTCAGTGTTTGAGGTGTTCAGTGTCTGGAGGGGGTCAGTATCTGGGGGGTCAGTGTCTGAGGGGATCAGTGTCTGGAGGGGGGCAGTGTCTGGTGGGTCAGTGTCTGAGGGGGTCAGTGTCTGGGGGGGTCAGTGTCTGAGGGGGTCAGTGTCTGGAGGGGGGCAGTGTCTGGGGGGTCAGTGTCTGGGGGGTCAGTATCTGTAGGGGGTCAGTATCTGGAGGTGGTCAGTGTCTGGGGGGTCAGTGTCCTCGGGGTCAGTATCTGGAGGGGGTCAGTGTCTGGGGTGTCAGTACCTGGAGTGGGGCAGTGTCAGAGGGGTCAGTGTATGAGGGGGTCAGTGTCTGGGGGGTCAGTGACTGGGGGGTCAGTGTCTGGGGTGTCAGTGCCTGAGGGGGTTAGTGTCTGGAGGGGGTCAGTGTCTGGAGGGGGTCAGTCTCTGGGAGGTCAGTATCTGAAGGGGTTCAGTGTCTGGGGGGTCAGTGTCTGGGGGGGTGTCAGTATCTGGAGGGGGTCAGTGTCTGGGGGGTCAGTATCTGAAGGGGGTCAGTGTCTGGGGGGGTCAGTGCCTGAGGGGTCAGTATCTGAAGGGGATCAGTGTCTGGGGGGTCAGTGTTTGGGGGAGGGTCAGTATCTGGAGGGGGTCAGTGTCTGGGTGGCAGTATCTGGGGGTCAGTGTCTGAGGGGGTCAGTATGTGGGGGGGTCAGTACCTGGAGGGTGTCAGTGTCTGGGGGGTCAGTATCTGGAGGGGGTCAATATCTGGAGGGGGTCAGTGTCTGAGGGGGTCAGTGTCTGGAGGGGGTCAGTATCTGGAGGGGGTAAGTATCTGGAGGGTGTCAGTGTCTGGAGGGGGTCAGTGTCTGAGGGGGTCATTATCTGGAGGGGGTCAGTGTCTGGGGGGTCAGTGTTTGGGGGGGGTCAGTATCTGGAGGGGGTCAGTGTCTAGGTGTCAGTATCTGGGGGGTCAGTGTCTGAGGGGTTCAGTATCTGGAGGGGGTCAGTGTCTGGGGGGTCAGTGTCTGTAGGGAGTCAGTGTCTGGGGGGTCAGTATCTGGAGAGGGTCAGTGACTGGGGGGTCAGTGTCTGAGGTGGTCAGTGTCTGGGGGTCAATATCTGGATGGGGTCATGTCTGGGGGTCTGTGTCTGAGGGGTCAGTGTCTGAGGGGGTCAGTATCTGGAGGGGGTCAGTATCTGGAGGGGGTCAATGTCTGGAGGGGGTCAGAGTCTGTGGGGGTCATTGTCTAAGGGGGTCAGTATCTGGGGGTGTCAGAGTCTGGAGGGTCAGTGTCTGAGAGGTCAGTGACTGGGGGGGTCAGTGTCTGTGAGGGGGTCAGTATCTGGAAGGGGTCAGTGTCTGAGGTGGTCAGTATCTGGGTGGGGTCAGTGTCTGGAGGGTCAGTGTTTGAGGGGTTCAGTGGCTGGAGGGGGTCAGTGTCTGGGGGGTCAGTGTCTGGGGTTTCAGTGCCGGGGTGTCAGTGTCTGAGGGGGTCAGTGTCTGGAGGGGGTCAGTGTCTGGGGGGTCAGTGTCTGAGGGGGTCAGTGTCTGGGGGGTCAGTGTCTGAGGGGGTCAGTGTCTGGAGGGGGGCAGTGTCCGGGGTGTCAGTGTCTGGGGGGTCATTGTCTGAGGGGGTCAGTGTCTGGAGGTGGTCAGTATCTGGGGGGGGGGGGGTCAGTATCTGGAGTGGGTCAGTGTCTGAGGGGTCATTGTCTGAGGGGGTCAGTGTCTGGTGGGGGTCATTATCTGGAGGGGGTCAGTATCTGGAGGAGGTCAGTGTCTGGGTGGTCAGTATCTGGAGGGGGTCATTGTCTGGGGGGTTAGTATCTGGAGGGGGTCAGTGTCTGGGGGGTCAGTGTTTTGGGGGGGTCAGTATCTGGAGGGGGTCAGTGTCTGGAGGGGGTTAGTGTCTGAGGGGGTCAGTGTCTGGAGGGGGTCAGTATCTGGAGGGGGTAAGTATCTGGAGGGTGTCAGTGTCTGGAGGGGGTCAGTGTCTGAGGGGGTCATTATCTGGAGGGGGTCAGTGTCTGGGGGGTCAGTGTTTGGGGGGGGGTCAGTATCTGGAGGGGGTCAGTGTCTAGGTGTCAGTATCTGGGGGGTCAGTGTCTGAGGGGTTCAGTATCTGGAGGGGGTCAGTGTCTGGGGGGTCAGTGTCTGTAGGGAGTCAGTGTCTGGGGGGTCAGTATCTGGAGAGGGTCAGTGACTGGGGGGTCAGTGTCTGAGGTGGTCAGTGTCTGGGGGTCAATATCTGGATGGGGTCATGTCTGGGGGTCTGTGTCTGAGGGGTCAGTGTCTGAGGGGGTCAGTATCTGGAGGGGGTCAGTATCTGGAGGGGGTCAGTGTCTGGAGGGGGTCAGAGTCTGTGGGGGTCATTGTCTAAGGGGGTCAGTATCTGGGGGTGTCAGAGTCTGGAGGGTCAGTGTCTGAGAGGTCAGTGTCTGGGGGGGTCAGTGTCTGTGAGGGGGTCAGTATCTGGAGGAGGTCAGTGTCTGGGTGGTCAGTATCTGGAGGGGGTCATTGTCTGGGGGGTTAGTATCTGGAGGGTGTCAGTGTCTGGGGGGTCAGTGTTTTGGGGGGGTCAGTATCTGGAGGGGGTCAGTGTCTGGAGGGGGTTAGTGTCTGGTGGGTCAGTATCTGGTGGGTCAGTGTCTGAGTTGGTCTGAGTCTGGAGGGGGTCAGTGTCTGGAGGTGGCCATTGTCTGGGGGGTCAGTATCTGGAGGGAGTCAGTGTCTGGGGGATCAGTGTCTGGGGGGTCAGTGTCTGGAGGGAGTCAGTGTCTGGGGGGTCAGTGTCTAGAGTGGGTCAGTGTCTGGAGGGGGTCATTGTCTGGGGGGTCAGTATCTGGAGGGAGTCAGTATCTGGAGGGGGTCATTATCTGGGGGGTCAGTGTCTGGGGGGGTCAGTATCTGGAGGGGGTCAGTGTCTGGAGGGTCAGTATCTGAAGGTAGTCACTGACGGGGGGGTAAGTATCTGGAGGCGGAATGTGTCTGAGGGGGTCAGTGTCTTGGGGGTCAGTGTCTGAGGGGGTCAGTATCTGGAGGGGTCAGTATCTGGAGGGGGTCAGTGTCTGTGAGGGGGTCAGTATCTGGAGGTGGTCAGTATCTGGAGGGTGTCAGTGTCTGTGGGGTCAGTGTCTGAGGGGTCAGTGTCTGGAGGGGGTCAGTGTCTGAGGGGTCAGTGTCTGGGGGGGTCAGTATCTGGAGGGGGTCAGTGTCTGGAGGGTCAGTATCTGAAGGTAGTCACTGACGGGGGGGTAAGTATCTGGAGGCGGAATGTGTCTGAGGGGGTCAGTGTCTTGGGGGTCAGTGTCTGAGGGGGTCAGTATCTGGAGGGGTCAGTATCTGGAGGGGGTCAGTGTCTGTGAGGGGGTCAGTATCTGGAGGTGGTCAGTATCTGGAGGGTGTCAGTGTCTGTGGGGTCAGTGTCTGAGGGGTCAGTGTCTGGAGGGGGTCAGTGTCTGAGGGGTCAGTGTCTGGGGGGTCAGTATCTGGAGGGGGTCAGTGTCTGGGGGGTCAGAGTCTGGAAGGGGTCAGTATCTGGAAGGGGTCAGTGACTGGGGTGTCAGTACCAGGAGTGGGGCAGTGTCGGAGGGGTCAGTGTCTGAGGAGGTCAGTGTCTGGGGGGTCAGTGTCTGGGGGGTCAGTGTCTGTGGTGTCAAGCCTGAGGGGGTCAGTGTCTGGAGGGGGTCAGTATCTCGGGGGTCAGTATCTGAAGGCGGTCAGTGTCTGGGGGGTCAGTGTCTGGGGGCGGTCAGTATCTGGAGGGTGTCAGTGTCTGGGGGGTCAGTATCTGAAAGGGGTCAGTGTCTGGGGGGGGGTCAGTACCTGAGGGGTCAGTATCTGAAGGGGATCAGTGTCTGGGGGTCAATATCTGGAGGGGGTCATGTCTGGGGGTCAGTGTCTGAGAGGTCAGTGTCTGGGGGGGTCAGTGTCTGTGAGGGGGTCAGTATCTGGAAGGGGTCAGTGTCTGAGGGGGTCAGTATCTGGAGGGGGTCAGTGTCTGAGGGGTCAGTGTCTGGGAGTCAGTGTCTGAGGGGGTCAGTATCTGGAGGGGGTCAGTATCTGGAGGGTGTCAGTGTCTGGAGGGGGTCAGAGTGTGGGGGGGTCATTGTCTAAGGGGGTCAGTATCTGGGGGTGTCAGAGTCTGGAGGGTCAGTGTCTGAGAGGTCAGTGTCTGGGGGGGTCATTGACTGAGGGGGTCAGTATCTGGGGGCGTCAGTGTCTGGAGGGTCAGTGTTTGAGGGGTTCAGTGTCTGGAGGGGGTCAGTGTCTGGGGGGTCAGTGACTGGGGGGTCAGTGTCTGGGGTGTCAGTGTCTGAGGGGGTCAGTGTCTGGAGGGGGTCAGTGTCTGGGGGGTCAGTGTCTGAGGGGGTCAGTGTCTGGGGGGTCAGTGTCTGAGGGGGTCAGTGTCTGGAGGGGGGCCGTGTCCAGGGGGTCAGTGTCTGGGGGGTCATTGTCTGAGGGGTCAGTGTCTGGGGGGTCAGTATCTGGGGGGGGTCAGTATCTGGAGTGGGTCAGTGTCTGAGGGGTCATTGTCTGAGGGGGACAGTGTCTGGAGGAGGTCAGTATCTGAAGGGGGTCAGTATCTGGAGGAGGTCAGTGTCTGGGTGGTCAGTTTCTGGAGGGGGTCATTGTCTGGGGGGTTAGTATCTGGAGGGGGTCAGTGTCTGGGGGGTCAGTGTCTGAGGGGGTCAGTATCTGGAGGGGGTCAGTGTCTGGAGGGGGTTAGGTGTCTGGCGGGTCAGTATCTGGTGGGTCAGTGTCTGAGTTGGTCTGAGTCTGGATGGGGTCAGTGTCTGGAGGTGGCCATTGTCTGGGGGGTCAGTATCTGGAGGGAGTCAGTGTCTGGGGGGTCAGTGTCTGGGGGTCAGTGTCTTGAGGAAGTCAGTGTCTAGGGGGTCAGTGACTAGAGGGGGTCAGTGTCTGGAGGGGGTCATTGTCTGGGGGGTCAGTATCTGGAGGGAGTCAGTATCTGGACGGGGTCAGTATCTGGGGGGTCAGTGTCTGGGGGGGTCAGTGTCTGGAGGGTCAGTATCTGAAGGGAGTCACTGACGGGGGGTAAGTATCTGGAGGCGGTCTGTGTCTGAGGGGGTCAGTGTCTGGGGGGTCAGTGTCTTAGGGGGTCAGTGTCTTGGGGGTCAGTGTCTGAGGGGGTCAGTATCTGGAGGGGGTCAGTATCTGGAGGGGGTCAGTGTCTGTGAGGGAGACAGTATCTGGAGGTGGTAAGTATCTGGATGGTGTCAGTGTCTGTGGGGTCAGTGTCTGGGTTGTCAGTATCTGGAGGGGGTCAGTGTCTGAGGGGTCAGTGTCTCGGGGGTCAGTATCTGGAGGGGGTCAGTATCTGGAGGTGGTCAGTGTCTGGGGGGTCACTGTCTGGGGGGTCAGTATCTGGAGGGGGTCAGTGTCTGGGGGGTCAGAGTCTGGAGGGGGTCAGTATCTGGAGGGGGTCAGTGTCGGAGGTGTCAGTGTCTGAGGGGGTCAGTGTCTGGGGGGTCAGTGTCTGGGTGGTCAGTGTCTGTGGTGTCAGTGCCTGAGGGGGTCAGTGTCTGGAGGGGGTCAGTATCTCGGGGGTCAGTATCTGAAGGGGGTCAGTGTCTGGGGGGTCAGTGTCTGGGGGGTGTCAGTATCTGGAGGGTGTCAGTGTCTGGGGGGTCAGTATCTGAAGGGGGTCAGTGTCTGGGGGGGGGGTCAGTGCCTGAGGGGTCAATATCTGAAGGGGATCAGTGTCTGGGGGGTCAGTGTTTGGGGGGGGGTCAGTATCTTGAGGGGGTCAGTGTCTGGGTGTCAGTATCTGGGGGGTCAGTGTCTGAGGGGGTCAGTAGCTGGAGGGGGTCAGTGTCTGTGGGGGGGTCAGTATCTGGAGGGGGTCAGTATCTGGAGGGGGTCAGTGTTTGAGGGGTCAGTGTCTGGGGGGTCAATATCTGGAGGGGGGTCAGTGTCTGTGGTGTCAGTGTCTGGGGGGTCAGTATCTGAAGGGGGTCAGTGTTTGAGGGGTCAGTGTCTGGGGGGTCAGTATCTGGAGGGGGTCAGTGTCTGGGGGGTCAGTGTCTGGGGGGTCAATATCTGGAGGGGGGTCAGTGTCTGGGGGGTCAGTGTCTGGGGGGTCAGTATCTGAAGGGGGTCAGTGTCTGAGGGGTCAGTGTCTGGGGGGTCAGTATCTGGAGGGGGTCAGTGTCTGGGGGGTCAGTGTCTGGGGGGTCAATATCTGGAGGGGGGTCAGTGTCTGGGGGGTCAGAGTCTGGAGGGGGTCAGTATCTGGAAGGGGTCAGTGTCTGGGGGGTCAGTACCTGGAGTGGGGCAGTGTCGGAGGTGTCATTGTCTGAGGGGGTCAGTGTCTGGGGAGTCAGTGTCTGGGGGGGGTCAGTATCTCTAGGGGGTCCGTGTCTGGTGGGTCAGTGTCTGAAGGGGGTCAGTGTCTGGGGGGGGTCAGTTTCTGGGATGTCAGTATCTGAAGGGGATCAGTGTCTGGGGGGTCAGTGTTTGGGGGGGGTCAGTATCTGGAGGGGGTCAGTGTCCGGGGGTCAGTATCTGGGGGGTCAGTGTCTGATGGGTTCAGTATCTGGACGGGGTCAGTTTCTGGGGGGTCAGTGTCTGGAGGGAGTCAGTGTCTGGGGGGTTAGTGTCTGATGGGGTCAGTATCTGGAGGGGTTCAGTACCTGGAGAGGGTCAGTGTTTGGGGGGTCAGTGTCTGAGGGGGTCAGTGTCTGTGGTGTCAAGCCTGAGGGGGTCAGTGTCTGGAGGGGGTCAGTATCTCGGGGGTCAGTATCTGAAGGCGGTCAGTGTCTGGGGGGTCAGTGTCTGGGGGCGGTCAGTATCTGGAGGGTGTCAGTGTCTGGGGGGTCAGTATCTGAAAGGGGTCAGTGTCTGGGGGGGGTCAGTACCTGAGGGGTCAGTATCTGAAGGGGATCAGTGTCTGGGGGTCAATATCTGGAGGGGGTCATGTCTGGGGGTCAGTGTCTGAGAGGTCAGTGTCTGGGGGGGTCAGTGTCTGTGAGGGGGTCAGTATCTGGAAGGGGTCAGTGTCTGAGGGGGTCAGTATCTGGAGGGGGTCAGTGTCTGAGGGGTCAGTGTCTGGGAGTCAGTGTCTGAGGGGGTCAGTATCTGGAGGGGGTCAGTATCTGGAGGGTGTCAGTGTCTGGAGGGGGTCAGAGTGTGGGGGGGTCATTGTCTAAGGGGGTCAGTATCTGGGGGTGTCAGAGTCTGGAGGGTCAGTGTCTGAGAGGTCAGTGTCTGGGGGGGTCATTGACTGAGGGGGTCAGTATCTGGGGGCGTCAGTGTCTGGAGGGTCAGTGTTTGAGGGGTTCAGTGTCTGGAGGGGGTCAGTGTCTGGGGGGTCAGTGACTGGGGGGTCAGTGTCTGGGGTGTCAGTGTCTGAGGGGGTCAGTGTCGGAGGGGGTCAGTGTCTGGGGGGTCAGTGTCTGAGGGGGTCAGTGTCTGGAGGGGGGCCGTGTCCAGGGGGTCAGTGTCTGGGGGGTCATTGTCTGAGGGGTCAGTGTCTGGGGGGTCAGTATCTGGGGGGGGTCAGTATCTGGAGTGGGTCAGTGTCTGAGGGGTCATTGTCTGAGGGGGACAGTGTCTGGAGGAGGTCAGTATCTGAAGGGGGTCAGTATCTGGAGGAGGTCGGTGTCTGGGTGGTCAGTTTCTGGAGGGGGTCATTGTCTGGGGGGTTAGTATCTGGAGGGGGTCAGTGTCTGGGGGGTCAGTGTCTGAGGGGGTCAGTATCTGGAGGGGGTCAGTGTCTGGAGGGGTTTAGGTGTCTGGCGGGTCAGTATCTGGTGGGTCAGTGTCTGAGTTGGTCTGAGTCTGGTTGGGGTCAGTGTCTGGAGGTGGCCATTGTCTGGGGGGTCAGTATCTGGAGGGAGTCAGTGTCTGGGGGGTCAGTGTCTGGGGGTCAGTGTCTTGAGGAAGTCAGTGTCTAGGGGGTCAGTGACTAGAGGGGGTCAGTGTCTGGAGGGGGTCATTGTCTGGGGGGTCAGTATCTGGAGGGAGTCAGTATCTGGACGGGGTCAGTATCTGGGGGGTCAGTGTCTGGGGGGGTCAGTGTCTGGAGGGTCAGTATCTGAAGGGAGTCACTGACGGGGGGTAAGTATCTGGAGGCGGTCTGTGTCTGAGGGGGTCAGTGTCTGGGGGGTCAGTGTCTTAGGGGGTCAGTGTCTTGGGGGTCAGTGTCTGAGGGGGTCAGTATCTGGAGGGGGTCAGTATCTGGAGGGGGTCAGTGTCTGTGAGGGGGACAGTATCTGGAGGCGGTCAGTATCTGGATGGTGTCAGTGTCTGTGGGGTCAGTGTCTGGGTTGTCAGTATCTGGAGGGGGTCAGTGTCTGAGGGGTCAGTGTCTCGGGGGTCAGTATCTGGAGGGGGTCAGTATCTGGAGGTGGTCAGTGTCTGGGGGGTCACTGTCTGGGGGGTCAGTATCTGGAGGGGGTCAGTGTCTGGGGGGTCAGATTCTGGAGGGGGTCAGTATCTGGAGGGGGTCTGTGTCGGAGGTGTCAGTGTCTGAGGGGGTCAGTGTCTGGGGGGTCAGTGTCTAGGTGGTCAGTGTCTGTGGTGTCAGTGCCTGAGGGGGTCAGTGTCTGGAGGGGGTCAGTATCTCGGGGGTCAGTATCTGAAGGGGGTCAGTGTCTGGGGGGTCAGTGTCTGGGGGGGTCAGTATCTGGAGGGTGTCAGTGTCTGGGGGGTCAGTATCTGAAGGGGGTCAGTGTCTGGGGGGGGGGTCAGTGCCTGAGGGGTCAATATCTGAAGGGGATCAGTGTCTGGGGGGTCAGTGTTTGGGGGGGGGTCAGTATCTTGAGGGGGTCAGTGTCTGGGTGTCAGTATCTGGGGGTTCAGTGTCTGAGGGGGTCAGTAGCTGGAGGGGGTCAGTGTCTGTGGGGGGGTCAGTATCTGGAGGGGGTCAGTATCTGGAGGGGGTCAGTGTCTGTGGTGTCAGTGTCTGGGGGGTCAGTATCTGAAGGGGGTCAGTGTCTGAGGGGTCAGTGTCTGGGGGGTCAGTATCTGGAGGGGGTCAGTGTCTGGGGGGTCAGTGTCTGGGGGGTCAATATCTGGAGGGGGGTCAGTGTCTGGGGGGTCAGAGTCTGGAGGGGGTCAGTATCTGGAAGGGGTCAGTGTCTGGGGGGTCAGTACCTGGAGTGGGGCAGTGTCGGAGGTGTCAGTGTCTGAGGGGGTCAGTGTCTGGGGAGTCAGTGTCTGGGGGGGTCAGTATCTCTAGGGGGTCCGTGTCTGGTGGGTCAGTGTCTGAAGGGGGTCAGTGTCTGGGGGGGTTCAGTTTCTGGGATGTCAGTATCTGAAGGGGATCAGTGTCTGGGGGGTCAGTGTTTGGGGGGGGTCAGTATCTGGAGGGGGTCAGTGTCCGGGGGTCAGTATCTGGGGGGTCAGTGTCTGATGGGTTCAGTATCTGGACGGGGTCAGTATCTGGGGGGTCAGTGTCTGGAGGGAGTCAGTGTCTGGGGGGTTAGTGTCTGATGGGGTCAGTATCTGGAGGGGTTCAGTACCTGGAGAGGGTCAGTGTTTGGGGGGTCAGTGTCTGAGGGGGTCAGTGTCTGGGGGTCAGTATCTGGAGGGGGTCATGTCTGGGGGTCAGTGTCTGAGAGGTCAGTGTCTGGGGGGGACAGTGTCTGTGAGGGGGTCAGTATCTGGAAGGGGTCAGTGTCTGAGGGGGTCAGTATCTGGAGGGGGTCAGTGTCTGAGGGGTCAGTGTCTGAGGGGTCAGTATCTGGGGGGTTCAGTGTCTGTGAGGGGGTCAGTATCTGGAAGGGGTCAGTGTCTGAGGGGGTCAGTATCTGGAGGGGGTCAGTGTCTGAGGGGTCAGTGTCTGGGGGTCAGTGTCTGAGGGGGTCAGTATCTGGAGGGGGTCAGTGTCTGGGGGGTCAGAGTCTGGAAGGGGTCAGTATCTGGAGGGGGTCAGTGACTGGGGTGTCAGTACCAGGAGTGGGGCAGTGTCGGAGGGGTCAGTGTCTGAGGAGGTCAGTGTCTGGGGGGTCAGTGTCTGGGGGGTCAGTGTCTGTGGTGTCAAGCCTGAGGGGGTCAGTGTCTGGAGGGGGTCAGTATCTTGGGGGTCAGTATCTGAAGGCGGTCAGTGTCTGGGGGGTCAGTGTCTGGGGGCGGTCAGTATCTGGAGGGTGTCAGTGTCTGGGGGGTCAGTATCTGAAAGGGGTCAGTGTCTGGGGGGGGTCAGTACCTGAGGGGTCAGTATCTGAAGGGGATCAGTGTCTGGGGGTCAATATCTGGAGGGGGTCATGTCTGGGGGTCAGTGTCTGAGAGGTCAGTGTCTGGGGGGGTCAGTGTCTGTGAGGGGGTCAGTATCTGGAAGGGGTCAGTGTCTGAGGGGGTCAGTATCTGGAGGGGGTCAGTGTCTGAGGGGTCAGTGTCTGGGAGTCAGTGTCTGAGGGGGTCAGTATCTGGAGGGGGTCAGTATCTGGAGGGTGTCAGTGTCTGGAGGGGGTCAGAGTGTGGGGGGGTCATTGTCTAAGGGGGTCAGTATCTGGGGGTGTCAGAGTCTGGAGGGTCAGTGTCTGAGAGGTCAGTGTCTGGGGGGGTCATTGACTGAGGGGGTCAGTATCTGGGGGCGTCAGTGTCTGGAGGGTCAGTGTTTGAGGGGTTCAGTGTCTGGAGGGGGTCAGTGTCTGGGGGGTCAGTGTCTGGGGGGTCAGTGTCTGGGGTGTCAGTGTCTGAGGGGGTCAGTATCTGGAGGGGGTCAGTGTCTGGGGGGTCAGTGTCTGAGGGGGTCAGTGTCTGGGGGGTCAGTGTCTGAGGGGGTCAGTGTCTGGAGGGGGGCCGTGTCCAGGGGGTCAGTGTCTGGGGGGTCATTGTCTGAGGGGTCAGTGTCTGGGGGGTCAGTATCTGGGGGGGGTCAGTATCTGGAGTGGGTCAGTGTCTGAGGGGTCATTGTCTGAGGGGGACAGTGTCTGGAGGAGGTCAGTATCTGAAGGGGGTCAGTATCTGGAGGAGGTCAGTGTCTGGGTGGTCAGTTTCTGGAGGGGGTCATTGTCTGGGGGGTTAGTATCTGGAGGGGGTCAGTGTCTGGGGGGTCAGTGTCTGAGGGGGTCAGTATCTGGAGGGGGTCAGTGTCTGGAGGGGTTTAGGTGTCTGGCGGGTCAGTATCTGGTGGGTCAGTGTCTGAGTTGGTCTGAGTCTGGATGGGGTCAGTGTCTGGAGGTGGCTATTGTCTGGGGGGTCAGTATCTGGAGGGAGTCAGTGTCTGGGGGGTCAGTGTCTGGGGGTCAGTGTCTTGAGGAAGTCAGTGTCTAGGGGGTCAGTGACTAGAGGGGGTCAGTGTCTGGAGGGGGTCATTGTCTGGGGGGTCAGTATCTGGAGGGAGTCAGTATCTGGACGGGGTCAGTATCTGGGGGGTCAGTGTCTGGGGGGGTCAGTGTCTGGAGGGTCAGTATCTGAAGGGAGTCACTGACGGGGGGTAAGTATCTGGAGGCGGTCTGTGTCTGAGGGGGTCAGTGTCTGGGGGGTCAGTGTCTTAGGGGGTCAGTGTCTTGGGGGTCAGTGTCTGAGGGGGTCAGTATCTGGAGGGGGTCAGTATCTGGAGGGGGTCAGTGTCTGTGAGGGGGACAGTATCTGGAGGTGAGGTCAGTATCTGGATGGTTGTCAGTGTCTGTGGGGTCAGTGGTCTGGGTGTCAGTATCTGGAGGGGTCAGTGGTCTGAGGGGTCAGTAGTCTCGGGGGTCAGTATCTGGAGGGGGTCAGATCTGGAGGTGGTCAGTGTCTGAGGGGGTCACTGTCTGGGGGTCAGTATCTGGGGGTGGTCAGTGTCTGGGGGTCAGAGTCTGGAGGGGGTCAGTATCTGGGGGTAGGGGGTCATGTGCGGAGGCGTCAGTGTCTGGAGGGGGTCAGTGTCTGGGGGGGTCTGTGTCTGGGCGGTCAGTGGGTCTGTGGTGTCAGTGCCTGAGGGGGTCAGTGGTCTGGAGGGGGTCAGTATCTCGGGGTCAGTATCTGAAGGGGTCAGTTGTCTGGGGGGTCAGTGTCATGGGGGGTCAGTATCTGGAGGGTGTCAGTGGTCTGGGGGGTCAGTATCGTGAGGGGTCAGTGTCTGGGTGGTCAGTATCTGAAGGGGGTCAGTGTCTGGGGGGGGGGTCAGTGCCTGAGGGGTCAATATCTGAAGGGGATCAGTGTCTGGGGGGTCAGTGTTTGGGGGGGGGTCAGTATCTTGAGGGGGTCAGTGTCTGGGTGTCAGTATCTGGGGGGTCAGTGTCTGAGGGGGTCAGTAGCTGGAGGGGGTCAGTGTCTGTGGGGGGGTCAGTATCTGGAGGGGGTCAGTATCTGGAGGGGGTCAGTGTCTGTGGTGTCAGTGTCTGGGGGGTCAGTATCTGAAGGGGGTCAGTGTTTGAGGGGTCAGTGTCTGGGGGGTCAGTATCTGGAGGGGGTCAGTGTCTGGGGGGTCAGTGTCTGGGGGGTCAATATCTGGAAAGGGGTCAGTGTCTGGGGGGTCAGAGTCTGGAGGGGGTCAGTATCTGGAAGGGGTCAGTGTCTGGGGGGTCAGTACCTGGAGTGGGGCAGTGTCGGAGGTGTCAGTGTCTGAGGGGGTCAGTGTCTGGGGAGTCAGTGTCTGGGGGGTGTCAGTATCTCTAGGGGGTCCGTGTCTGGTGGGTCAGTGTCTGAAGGGGGTCAGTGTCTGGGGGGGGTCAGTGTCTGTGAGGGGGTCAGTATCTGGAGGGGGTCAGTATCTGGAGGGGGTCAGTATCTGAAGGGGGTCAGTGTCTGTGGGGTCAGTGTCTGGGGGGTCAGTATCTGGAGGGGGTCAGTATCTGGAGGTGGTCAGTGTCTGGGGGGTCAGTGTCTGGGGGGTCAATATCTGGAGGGGGTCAGTGTCTGGGGGGTCAGAGTCTGGAGGGGATCAGTATCTGGAGGAGGTCAGTGTCTGGGGGGTCAGTACCTGGAGTGGGGCAGTGTCGGAGGTGTCAGTGTCTGAGTGGGTCAGTGTCTGGGGGGTCAGTGTCTGAGGTGGTCAGTGTCTGGAGGGGGTCAGTATCTGGGGGGTCAGTATCTGAAGGGGGTCAGTGTCTGGGGAGTCAGTGTCTGGGGGGGGTCAGTATCTCTAGGGGGTCCGTGTCTGGTGGGTCAGTATCTGAAGGGGGTCAGTGTCTGGGGGGGGTCAGTTTCTGGGGGGTCAGTATCTGAAGGGGATCAGTGTCTGGGGGGTCAGTGTTTGGGGGGGGGTCAGTATCTGGAGGGGGTCAGTGTCTGGGGGTCAGTATCTGGGGGGTCAGTGTCTGATGGGTTCAGTATCTGGAGGGGGTCAGTGTCTGGGGGGTCAGTGTCTGGAGGGAGTCAGTGTCTGGGGGTCAGTATCTGGAGGGGGTCAGTATCTGGAGGGGGTCAGTGTCTGTTAGGGGGACAGTATCTGGAGGTGGTCAGTATCTGGAGGGTGTCAGTGTCTGTGGGGTCAGTGTCTGGGGGGTCAGTATCTGGAGGGGGTCAGTGTCTGAGGGGTCAGTGTCTGGAGGGGGTCAGTATCTCGGGGGTCAGTATCTGAAGGGGGTCAGTGTCTGGGGGGTCAGTGTCTGGGGGGGTCAGTATCTGGAGGGTGTCAGTGTCTGGGGGGTCAGTATCTGAAGGGGGTCAGTGTCTGGGGGGGGGTCAGTGCCTGAGGGGTCAATATCTGAAGGGGATCAGTGTCTGGGGGGTCAGTGTTTGGGGGGGCGGTCAGTATCTTGAGGGGGTTAGTGTCTGGGTGTCAGTATCTGGGGGGTCAGTGTCTGGAGGGAGTCAGTGTCTTGGGGGTCAGTGTCTAGAGGGGGTCAGTGTCTGGAGGGGGTCATTGTCTGGGGGGTCAGTATCTGGAGGGTGTCAGTATCTGGAGGGGGTCAGTGTCTGAGGGGTCAGTGTCTGGAGGGGGTCAGTATCTCGGGGTCAGTATCTGAAGGGGGTCAGTGTCTGAGGGATCAGTGTCTTGGGGGGGTCAGTATCTGAGGGGGTCAGTGACTGGGGGGTCAGTATCTGAAGGGGGTCAGTGTCTGGGGGGGGTCAGAGACTGAGGGGTCAATATCTGAAGGGGATCAGTGACTGGGGGGTCAGTGTTTGGGGGAGGGGTCAGTATCTTGAGGGGGTCAGTGTCTGTGTGTCAGTATCTGGGGGGTCAGTGTCTGTGAGGGGGTCAGTATCTGGAGGGGGTCAGTATCTGGAGGGGGTCAGTATCTGAAGGGGGTCAGTATCTGGAGGTGGTCAGTGTCTGGGGGGTCAGTGTCTGGGGGGTCAATATCTGGAGGGGGTCAGTGTCTGGGGGGTCAGAGTCTGGAGGGGGTCAGTATCTGGAGGGGGTCAGTGTCTGGGGGGTCAGTACCTGGAGTGGGGCAGTGTCGGAGGTGTCAGTGTCTGAGTGGGTCAGTGTCTGGGGGGTCAGTGTCTGAGGTGGTCAGTGTCTGGAGGGGGTCAGTATCTGGGGGTCAGTATCTGAAGGGGGTCAGTGGTCTGGGGAGTCAGTGTCTGGGGGGGGTCAGTATCTCTAGGGGTCCGTGTCTGGTGGGTCAGTATCTGAAAGGGGTCAGTGTCTGGGGGGGGTCAGTTTCTGGGGGGTCAGTATCTGAAGGGGATCAGTGTGTGGGGGGTCAGTGTTTGGGGGGGTCAGTATCTGGAGGGGGTCAGTGTCTGGGGGTCAGTATCTGGGGGGTCAGTGTCTGATGGGTTCAGTATCTGGAGGGGGTCAGTGTCTGGGGGGTCAGTGTCTGGAGGGAGTCAGTGTCTGGGGGTCAGTATCTGGAGGGGGTCATGTCTGGGGGTCAGTGTCTGAGAGGTCAGTGTCTGGGGGGGTCAGTGTCTGTGAGGGGGTCAGTATCTGGAAGGGGTCAGTGTCTGAGGGGGTCAGTATCTGGAAGGGGTCAGTGTCTGAGGGGGTCAGTATCTGGAGGGGGCCAGTGTCTGAGGGGTCAGTGTCTGGGGGTCAGTGTCTGAGGGGGTCAGTATCTGGAGGGTGTCAGTATCTGGAGGGTGTCAGTGTCTGGAGGGGGTCAGAGTCTGGGGGGGTCATTGTCTAAGGGGGTCAGTATCTGGGGGTGTCAAAGTCTGGAGGGTCAGTGTCTGAGAGGTCAGTGTCTGGGGGGTCAGTGTCTGTGAGGTGGTCAGTATCTGGAAGGGGTCAGTGTCTGAGGGGGTCAGTATCTGGAGGGGGTCAGTGTCTGAGGAGTCAGTGTCTGGGGGTTCATTGCCTGAGGGGGTCAGTATCTGGGGGGGTCAGTGTCTGGAGGGTCAGTGTTTGAGGGGTTCAGTGTCTGGAGGGGGTCAGTGTCTGGGGGGTCAGTGACTGGGGGGTCAGTGTCTGGGGTGTCAGTGTCTGAGGGGGTCAGTGTCTGGAGGGGGGGATTGTCTGGGGGGTCAGTGTCTGAGGGGGTCAGTGTCTGGGGGGTCAGTGTCTGAGGGGGTCAGTGTCTGGATGGGGCAGTGTCCGGGGGGTCAGTGTCTGGGGGGTCATTGTCTGAGGGGTCAGTGTCTGGGGGGTCAGTATCTGGGGGGGGTCAGTATCTGGAGTGGGTCAGTGTCTGAGGGGTCATTGTCTGAGGGGTCAGTGTCTGGAGGGGGTCAGTATCTGGAGGGGGTCAGTATCTGGAGGAGGTCAGTGTCTGTGGTGTTAGTATCTGGAGGGGGTCAGTGTCTGGGGGGTCAGTGTCTGAGGGGGTTAGTATCTGGAGGGGGTCAGTGTCTGGAGGGTGTTAGGTGTCTGGCGGGTCAGTATCTTGTGGGTCAGTGTCTGAGTTGGTCTGAGTCTGGAGGGGGTCAGTGTCTGGAGGTGGCCATTGTCTGGGGGGTCAGTATTTGGGGGGGGTCAGTGTCTGGAGGGGTCTGTGTCTGGGTGTCAGTGTCTTGGGGGGAGTCAGTGTCTGGGGGGTCAGTGTCTAGAGGGGGTCAGTGTCTGGAGGGGGTCATTGTCTGGGGGGTCAGTATCTGGAGGGAGTCAGTATCTGGAGGGGGTCAGTATCTGGGGGGTCAGTGTCTGGGGGGGGTCAGTATCTGGAGGGAGTCAGTATCTGGAGGGGGTCAGTATCTGGGGGGGTCAGTGTCTGGGGGGGGTGAGTATCTGGAGGGTGTCAGTATCTGGAGGGGGTCAGTGTCTGGAGGGTCAGTATCTGAAGGGAGTCACTGACGGGGGGGGTAAGTATCTGGAGGCGGTCTGTGTCTGAGGGGGTCAGTGTCTGGGGGGTCAGTGTCTGAGGGGTCAGTGTCTTGGGGGTCAGTGTCTGAGTGGGTCAGTATCTGGAGGGGGTCAGTATCTGGAGGGGTTCAGTGTCTGTGAGGGGGACAGTATCTGGAGGTGGTCAGTATCTGGAGGGTGTCAGTGTCTGTGGGGTCAGTGTCTGGGGGGGGGGTCAGTATCTGGAGGGGGTCAGTGTCTGGGGGGTCAGTGTCTGAGGGGTCAGTATCTGGATGGGGTCAGTATCTGGAGGTGGTCAGAGTCTGGAGGGCATCAGTGTCTGGGGGGTCAGTGTCTTAGGGGGTCAGTGTCTGAGGGGGCCAGTTTCTGGAAAGGGTCAGTATCTGGGGAGTCAGTGTCTGGGGTGTCAGTACCTGGAGTGGGGCAGTGTCGGAGGTGTCAGTGTCTGCGGGGGTCAGTGTCTGGGGGGTCAGTGTCTGGGGGGTCAGTGTCTGTGGTGTCAGTGCCTGAGGGGGTCAGTGTCTGGAGGGGGTCAGTATCTCGGGGGTCAGTATCTGAAGGGGGTCAGTGTCTGGGGGGTCAGTGTCTGGGGGGGTCAGTATCTGGAGGTTGTCAGTGTCTGGGGGGTCAGTATCTGAAGGGGGTCAATGTCTGGGGGGGGGGGTCAGTGCCTGAGGGGTCAGTATCTGAAGGGGATCAGTGTCTGGGGGGTCAGTGTTTGGGGGGGGTCAGTATCTTGAGGGGGTCAGTGTCTGGGTGTCAGTATCTGGGGGGGTCAGTGTCTGAGGGGGTCAGTAGCTGGAGGGGGTCAGTGTCTGTGAGGGGGTCAGTATCTGGAGGGGGTCAGTATCTGGAGGGGGTCAGTGTCTGAGGGTTCAGTGTCTGGGGGGTCAGTATCTGGAGGGGGTCAGTATCTGGAGGTGGTCAGTGTCTGGGGGGTCAGTGTCTGGGGGGTCAGTATCTGGAGGGGGTCAGTGTCCGGGGGGTCAGAGTCTGGAGGGGGTCAGTATCTGGAGGGGGTCAGTGTCTGGGGTGTCAGTACCTGGAGTGGGGCAGTGTCGGAGATGTCAGTGTCTGCGGGGGGTCAGTGTCTGGGGGGTCAGTGTCTGGGGGCTCAGTGTCTGTGGTGTCAGTGCCTGAGGGGGTCAGTGTCTGGAGGGGGTCAGTATCTCGGGGGTCAGTATCTGAAGGGGGTCAGTGTCTGGGGGGTCAGTGTCTGGGGGGGTCAGTATCTGGAGGGTGTCAGTGTCTGGGGGGTCAGTATCTGAAGGGGGTCAGTGTCTGGGGGGGGGTCAGTGCCTGAGGAGTCAGTATCTGAAGGGGGTCAGTGTCTGGGGGGTCAGTGTTTGGGGGGGGTCAGTATCTTGAGGGGGTCAGTGTCTGGGTGTCAGTATCTGGGGGGTCAGTGTCTGAGGGGGTCAGTAGCTGGAGGGGGTCAGTGTCTGTGAGGGGGTCAGTATCTGGAGGGGGTCAGTATCTTGAGGGGGTCAGTGTCTGTGGTGTCAGTGTCTGTGGTGTCAGTGTCTGGGGGGTCAGTATCTGAAGGGGGTCAGTGTCTGAGGGGTCAGTGTCTGGGGGGTCAGTATCTGGAGGGGGTCAGTATCTGGAGGTGGTCAGTGTCTGGGGAGTCAGTGTCTGGGGGGTCAATATCTGGAGGGGGTCAGTGTCTGGGGGGTCAGAGTCTGGAGGGGGTCAGTATCAGGAGGGGGTCAGTGTCTGGGGGGTCAGTACCTGGAGTGGGGCAGTGTCTGAGTTGGTCAGAGTCTGGAGGGGGCTCAGTGTCTGGAGGTGGCCATTGTCTGGGGGGTCAGTATCTGGAGGGGGTCAGTTACTGGGGGGTCAGTGTCTGGGGGGTCAGTGTCTGGAGGGAGTCAGGGTCTGGGGGGTCAGTGTCTAGAGGGGGTCAGTGTCTGGAGGGGGTCAGTATCTGGAGGGGGTCAGTATCTGGGGGGTCAGTGTCTGGGAGGGGTCAGTATCTGGAGGTGGTCAGTATCTGGAGGGGGTCAGTGTCTGGGGGGTCAGTATCTGGAGGGAGTCATGTCTGGGGGTCAGTGTCTGAGAGGTCAGTGTCTGGGGGGGTCAGTGTCTGTGAGGGGGTCAGTATCTGGAAGGGGTCAGTGTCTGAGGGGGTCAGTATCTGGAAGGGGTCAGTGTCTGAGGGGGTCAGTATCTGGAGGGGGCCAGTGTCTGAGGGGTCAGTGTCTGGGGGTCAGTGTCTGAGGGGGTCAGTATCTGGAGGGTGTCAGTATCTGGAGGGTGTCAGTGTCTGGAGGGGGTCAGAGTCTGGGGGGGTCATTGTCTAAGGGGGTCAGTATCTGGGGGTGTATTGCCTGAGGGGGTCAGTATCTGGGGGGGTCAGTGTCTGGAGGGTCAGTGTTTGAGGGGTTCAGTGTCTGGAGGGGGTCAGTGTCTGGGGGGTCAGTGACTGGGGGGTCAGTGTCTGGGGTGTCAGTGTCTGAGGGGGTCAGTGTCGGGAGGGGGGGATTGTCTGGGGGGTCAGTGTCTGAGGGGGTCAGTGTCTGGGGGGTCAGTGTCTGAGGGGGTCAGTGTCTGGATGGGGCAGTGTCCGGGGGGTCAGTGTCTGGGGGGTCATTGTCTGAGGGGTCAGTGTCTGGGGGGTCAGTATCTGGGGGGGGTCAGTATCTGGAGTGGGTCAGTGTCTGAGGGGTCATTGTCTGAGGGGTCAGTGTCTGGAGGGGGTCAGTATCTGGAGGGGGTCAGTATCTGGAGGAGGTCAGTGTCTGGGTGGTCAGTATCTGGAGGGGGTCATTGTCTGTGGTGTTAGTATCTGGAGGGGGTCAGTGTCTGGGGGGTCAGTGTCTGAGGGGGTTAGTATCTGGAGGGGGTCAGTGTCTGGAGGGTGTTAGGTGTCTGGCGGGTCAGTATCTTGTGGGTCAGTGTCTGAGTTGGTCTGAGTCTGGAGGGGGTCAGTGTCTGGAGGTGGCCATTGTCTGGGGGGTCAGTATTTGGAGGGAGTCAGTGTCTGGGGGGTCAGTGTCTGGGGGGTCAGTGTCTGGAGGGAGTCAGTGTCTGGGGGGTCAGTGTCTAGAGGGGGTCAGTGTCTGGAGGGGGTCATTGTCTGGGGGGTCAGTATCTGGAGGGAGTCAGTATCTGGAGGGGGTCAGTATCTGGGGGGTCAGTGTCTGGGGGGGGTCAGTATCTGGAGGGAGTCAGTATCTGGAGGGGGTCAGTATCTGGGGGGTCAGTGTCTGGGGGGGGTCAGTATCTGGAGGTGGTCAGTATCTGGAGGGGGTCAGTGTCTGGAGGGTCAGTATCTGAAGGGAGTCACTGACGGGGGGGGGTAAGTATCTGGAGGCGGTCTGTGTCTGAGGGGGTCAGTGTCTGGGGGGTCAGTGTCTGAGGGGGTCAGTGTCTTGGGGGTCAGTGTCTGAGGGGTCAGTATCTGGAGGGGGTCAGTATCTGGAGGGGTTCAGTGTCTGTGAGGGGGACAGTATCTGGAGGTGGTCAGTATCTGGAGGGGGTCAGTGTATGTGGGGTCAGTGTCTGGGGGGTCAGTATCTGGAGGGGGTCAGTGTCTGAGGGGTCAGTGTCTGGGGGGTCAGTATCTGGAGGGGGTCAGTATCTGGAGGTGGTCAGTGTCTGGGGGGTCAGTATCTGGAGGGGGTCATGTCTGGGGGTCAGTGTCTGAGAGGTCAGTGTCTGGGGGGGTCAGTGTCTGTGAGGGGGTCAGTATCTGGAAGGGGTCAGTGTCTGAGGGGGTCAGTATCTGGAAGGGGTCAGTGTCTGAGGGGGTCAGTATCTGGAGGGGGCCAGTGTCTGAGGGGTCAGTGTCTGGGGGTCAGTGTCTGAGGGGGTCAGTATCTGGAGGGTGTCAGTATCTGGAGGGTGTCAGTGTCTGGAGGGGGTCAGAGTCTGGGGGGGTCATTGTCTAAGGGGGTCAGTATCTGGGGGTGTCAAAGTCTGGAGGGTCAGTGTCTGAGAGGTCAGTGTCTGGGGGGTCAGTGTCTGTGAGGTGGTCAGTATCTGGAAGGGGTCAGTGTCTGAGGGGGTCAGTATCTGGAGGGGGTCAGTGTCTGAGGAGTCAGTGTCTGGGGGTTCATTGCCTGAGGGGGTCAGTATCTGGGGGGGTCAGTGTCTGGAGGGTCAGTGTTTGAGGGGTTCAGTGTCTGGAGGGGGTCAGTGTCTGGGGGGTCAGTGACTGGGGGGTCAGTGTCTGGGGTGTCAGTGTCTGAGGGGGTCAGTGTCGGGAGGGGGGGATTGTCTGGGGGGTCAGTGTCTGAGGGGGTCAGTGTCTGGGGGGTCAGTGTCTGAGGGGGTCAGTGTCTGGATGGGGCAGTGTCCGGGGGGTCAGTGTCTGGGGGGTCATTGTCTGAGGGGTCAGTGTCTGGGGGGTCAGTATCTGGGGGGGGTCAGTATCTGGAGTGGGTCAGTGTCTGAGGGGTCATTGTCTGAGGGGTCAGTGTCTGGAGGGGGTCAGTATCTGGAGGGGGTCAGTATCTGGAGGAGGTCAGTGTCTGGGTGGTCAGTATCTGGAGGGGGTCATTGTCTGTGGTGTTAGTATCTGGAGGGGGTCAGTGTCTGGGGGGTCAGTGTCTGAGGGGGTTAGTATCTGGAGGGGGTCAGTGTCTGGAGGGTGTTAGGTGTCTGGCGGGTCAGTATCTTGTGGGTCAGTGTCTGAGTTGGTCTGAGTCTGGAGGGGGTCAGTGTCTGGAGGTGGCCATTGTCTGGGGGGTCAGTATTTGGAGGGAGTCAGTGTCTGGGGGGTCAGTGTCTGGGGGGTCAGTGTCTGGAGGGAGTCAGTGTCTGGGGGGTCAGTGTCTAGAGGGGGTCAGTGTCTGGAGGGGGTCATTGTCTGGGGGGTCAGTATCTGGAGGGAGTCAGTATCTGGAGGGGGTCAGTATCTGGGGGGTCAGTGTCTGGGGGGGGTCAGTATCTGGAGGGAGTCAGTATCTGGAGGGGGTCAGTATCTGGGGGGTCAGTGTCTGGGGGGGGTCAGTATCTGGAGGTGGTCAGTATCTGGAGGGGGTCAGTGTCTGGAGGGTCAGTATCTGAAGGGAGTCACTGACGGGGGGGGTAAGTATCTGGAGGCGGTCTGTGTCTGAGGGGGTCAGTGTCTGGGGGGTCAGTGTCTGAGGGGGTCAGTGTCTTGGGGGTCAGTGTCTGAGGGGTCAGTATCTGGAGGGGGTCAGTATCTGGAGGGGTTCAGTGTCTGTGAGGGGGACAGTATCTGGAGGTGGTCAGTATCTGGAGGGGGTCAGTGTATGTGGGGTCAGTGTCTGGGGGGTCAGTATCTGGAGGGGGTCAGTGTCTGAGGGGTCAGTGTCTGGGGGGTCAGTATCTGGAGGGGGTCAGTATCTGGAGGTGGTCAGTGTCTGGGGGGTCAGTGTCTGGGGGGTCAGTATCTGGAGGGGGTCAGTGTCTGGGGGGTCAGTATCTGGAGGGGGTCAGTATCTGGAGGGGGTCAGTGTCTGGGGTGTCAGTACCTGGAGTGGGGCAGTGTCGGAGGTGTCAGTGTCTGCGGGGGTCAGTGTCTGGGGGGTCAGTGTCTGGGGGGTCAGTGTCTGTGGTGTCAGTGCCTGAGGGGGTCAGTGTCTGGAGGGGGTCAGTATCTCGGGGGTCAGTATCTGAAGGGGGTCAGTGTCTGGGGGGTCAGTGTCTGGGGGGGTCAGTATCTGGATGTTGTCAGTGTCTGGGGGGTCAGTATCTGAAGGGGGTCAGTGTCTGGGGGGGGTCAGTGCCTGAGGGATCAGTATCTGAAGGGGATCAGTGTCTGGGGGGTCAGTGTTTGGGGGGGGTCAGTATCTTGAGGGGGTCAGTGTCTGGGTGTCAGTATCTGGGGGGTCAGTGTCTGAGGGGGTCAGTAGCTGGAGGGGGTCAGTGTCTGTGAGGGGGTCAGTATCTGGAGGGGGTCAGTATCTGGAGGGGGTCAGTGTCTGAGGGGTCAGTGTCTGGGGGGTCAGTGTCTGGGGGGTCAGTATCTGGAGGGGGTCAGTGTCCGGGGGGTCAGAGTCTGGAGGGGGTCAGTATCTGGAGGGGGTCAGTGTCTGGGGTGTCAGTACCTGGAGTGGGGCAGTGTCGGAGATGTCAGTGTCTGCGGGGGTCAGTGTCTGGGGGGTCAGTGTCTGGGGGCTCAGTGTCTGTGGTGTCAGTGCCTGAGGGGGTCAGTGTCTGGAGGGGGTCAGTATCTCGGGGGTCAGTATCTGAAGGGGGTCAGTGTCTGGGGGGTCAGTGTCTGGGGGGGTCAGTATCTGGAGGGTGTCAGTGTCTGGGGGGTCAGTATCTGAAGGGGGTCAGTGTCTGGGGGGGGGGTCAGTGCCTGAGGAGTCAGTATCTGAAAGGGGTCAGTGTCTGGGGGGTCAGTGTTTGGGGGGGGTCAGTATCTTGAGGGGGTCAGTGTCTGGGTGTCAGTATCTGGGGGTTCAGTGTCTGAGGGGGTCAGTAGCTGGAGGGGGTCAGTGTCTGTGAGGTGGTCAGTATCTGGAGGGGGTCAGTATCTTGAGGGGGTCAGTGTCTGTGGTGTCAGTGTCTGTGGTGTCAGTGTCTGGGGGGTCAGTATCTGAAGGGGGTCAGTGTCTGAGGGGTCAGTGTCTGGGGGGTCAGTATCTGGAGGGGGTCAGTATCTGGAGGTGGTCAGTGTCTGGGGAGTCAGTGTCTGGGGGGTCAATATCTGGAGGGGGTCAGTGTCTGGGGGGTCAGAGTCTGGAGGGGGTCAGTATCAGGAGGGGGTCAGTGTCTGGGGGGTCAGTACCTGGAGTGGGGCTGTGTCTGAGTTGGTCAGAGTCTGGAGGGGGGTCAGTGTCTGGAGGTGGCCATTGTCTGGGGGGTCAGTATCTGGAGGGGGTCAGTTACTGGGGGGTCAGTGTCTGGGGGGTCAGTGTCTGGAGGGAGTCAGGGTCTGGGGGGTCAGTGTCTAGAGGGGGTCAGTGTCTGGAGGGGGTCAGTATCTGGAGGGGGTCAGTATCTGGGGGGTCAGTGTCTGGGAGGGGTCAGTATCTGGAGGTGGTCAGTATCTGGAGGGGGTCAGTGTCTGGGGGGTCAGTATCTGAAGGGAGTCACTGTCGGGGGTTAAGTATCTGGAGGGTGTCTGTGCCTGAGGGGGTCAGTGTTTGGGGAGGGGTCAGAATCTGGAGGGGGTCAGTATCTGGAGGGGGTCAGTATCTGGAGGGTGTCAGTGTCTGGAGGGGGTTCAGTGTCTGGGGGGGGGTCAGTGTCTGAGGGGTCAGTGTCTGGGGGGTCAGTATCTGTGGGGTCAGAGTCTGAGGGGGTTAGTGTCTGGAGGGTGTCAGTGTCTGGTGGGGTCAGTGTCGGAGGGGGTCAGTGTCTGAGGAGGTCAGTGTCTGTGAGGGTTCAGTGTCTATGAAGGGTCATTTTCTGGGGGATCAGTGTCTGGGGGGTCAGTGTCTGGGGGGTCAGTATCTGGAGGAGGTCAGTGTCTGAGGGGTCAGTGTCTGGGGGCTCAGTATTTGGAGGGGTCAGTATCTGGAGGTGGTCAGTGTCTGGGGGGGTCAGTGTCTGGGGGGTCAGTATCTGAAGGGGGTCAGTGTCTGGGGGTTCAGTGCCTGTGGGGTCAGTATCTAAGTGGCTCAGTGTCTGGGGGGTCAGTGTTTGGGGAGGGGTCAGTATCTGGAGGGGGTCAGTATCTGGAGGGGGTCAGTATATGGAGGGTGTCAGTATCTGGAGGGGGTCAGTATCTGGGGGGTCAGTGTCTGAGGGGTTCAGTATGTGGGGGGGTCAGTATCTGGAGGGGGTCAGTGTCTGGGGGGTCAGGATCTGGAGGGGGTCAGTATGTGGAGGGGGTCAGTGTCTGAGTGGGTCAGTCCTGGGGTTCAGTGTCTGAGGGTGTCAGTGTCTGGAGGGGGTCGGGATCTGGAGGGGGTAAGCATCTGGAGGGGGTCAGTGTCTGGAGGGGGTCAGTGTCTGAGGGGGTCATTATCTGGAGGGGGTCAGTGTCTGGGGGTCAGTGTCTGATAGGGTCAGTATCTGAGGGGGTCAGTGTCTGGAGTGTGTCAGTGTCTGTGGGGTCAGTATCTGGAAGGGGTCAGTGTCTGAGGCGGTCAGTGTTGTGGGTTCAGTATCTGGAGGGGGTCAGTGTCTGGGGGTCAGTGTCTGTGGGGTCAGTGTCTGGGGAGTCAGTATCTGGAGGGGGTCAGTGTCTGGGGGTCAGTGTCTGTGAGGGGGTCAGTATCTGGAGGGGGTCAGTGTCTGGGGGTTGAGTGTCTGGGGGTCAGTATCTGGAGGGGGTCAGTATCTGGAGCGGTTCAGTGTCTTTGGGGTGAGTGTCTGAGGGGGACACTATCTGGAGGGGGTCACTATCTGGAGGGTCTGTGTCTGGGGGGTCATTGTCTGAGGGGGTCAGTATCTGGAGGGGGTCAGTGTCTGGGGGGTCAGTACCTGGAGTGGGGCAGTGTCGGAGGTGTCAGTGTCTGAGTGGGTCAGTGTCTGGGGGGTCAGTGTCTGAGGTGGTCAGTGTCTGGAGGGGGTCAGTATCTCGGGGGTCAGTATCTGAAGGGGGTCAGTGTCTGGGGAGTCAGTGTCTGGGGGGGGTCAGTATCTCTAGTGGGTCCGTGTCTGGTGGGTCAGTATCTGAAGGGGGTCAGTGTCTGGGGGGGGGTCAGTTTCTGGGGGGTCAGTATCTGAAGGGGATCAGTGTCTGGGGGGTCAGTGTTTGAGGGGGGTCAGTATCTGGAGGGGGTCAGTGTCTGGGGGTCAGTATCTGGGGGGTCAGTGTCTGATGGGTTCAGTATCTGGAGGGGGTCAGTGTCTGTGAGGGGGTCAGTATCTGGAGGGGGTCAGTGTCTGGGTGTTGAGGGTCTGGGGGGTCAGTATCTGGAGGGGGTCAGTATCTGGAGCGGTTCAGTGTCTTTGGGGTGAGTGTCTGAGGGGGACACTATCTGGAGGGGGTCACTATCTGGAGGGTCTGTGTCTGGGGGGTCATTGTCTGAGGGGGTCAGTATATGGAGGGGGTCAGTGTCTGGAGGGTCAGTGTTTGAGGGGTTCAGTGTCTGGAGGGGGTCAGTGTCTGGGGGGTCAGTGTCTGGGGGGTCAGTGTCTGGGGGGTCAGTTTCCGAGGGGGTCAGTGTCTGGAGGGGGTCAGTGTCTGGGGGGGTCAGTGTCTGAGGGGGTCAGTGTCTGGGGGGTCATGGTCTGAGGGGTCAGTGTCTGGGGGTCAGTATCTGGGGGGGGTCAGTATCTGGAGTGGGTCAGTGTCCGAGGGGTCATTGTCTGAGGGGGTCAGTGTCTGGAGGGGGTGATTGTCTGGGGGATCAGTATCTGGTGGGTCAGTGTCTGAGTTGGTCAGAGTCTGGAGGAGGTCAGTGTCTGGAGGAGCCATTGTCTGGGGGGTCAGTATCTGGAGGGGGTCAGTTTCTGGGGGGTCAGTGTCTGGGGGGTCATTGTCTGGTGGGAGTCAGGGTCTGGGGGGTCAGTGTCTAGAGGGGGTCAGTGTCTGGAGGGGGTCATTGTCTGGGGGGGTCAGTATTTGGAGGGGGTCAGTATCTGGAGGGGGTCAGTATCTGGGGGGTCAGTGTCTGGGGGGGGTCAGTATCTGGAGGTGGTCAGTATCTGGAGGGGGTTAGTGTCTGGGGGGTCAGTATCTGAAGGGAGTCACTGTCGGGGCGTTAAGTATCTGGAGGGTGTCTGTGTCTGAGGGGGTCAGTGTCTGGGGGGTCAGTGTCTGAGGGGGTCAGTGTCTTGGGGGTCAGTGTCTGAGGGGGTCAGTATCTGGAGGGGGTCAGTATCTGGAGGGGGTCAGTGTCTGTGACGGGGTCAGTATCTGGAGGTCGTCAGTATCTGGAGGGTGTCAGAGTCTGAGGGGTCAGTGTCTGAGGGGGTCAGTGTCTGTGGGGTCAGTGTCTGAGGGGGTCAGAATCAGGAGGGGGTCAGTGTCTGGGTGGGGTCAGTGTCTGGGGTGGTCAGTGTCTGGGGGGTCAGTGTCTGAGGAGGTCAGTGTCGGGGGGGTCAGTGTCTGGGGGGTCAGTGTCTGAAGGCTCAGAATCTGGAGGGGGTCAGTATCTGGAGGGGGTCAGTATCTGGAGGGTGTCAGTGTCTGGAGGGGGTTCAGTGTCTGGGGGGGGGTCAGTGTCTGAGGGGTCAGTGTCTGGAGGGGGTCAGTATCTCGGGGGTCAGTATCTGAAGGGGGTCAGTGTCTGGGGAGTCAGTGTCTGGGGGGGGTCAGTATCTCTAGTGGGTCCGTGTCTGGTGGGTCAGTATCTGAAGGGGGTCAGTGTCTGGGGGGGGGTCAGTTTCTGGGGGGTCAGTATCTGAAGGGGATCAGTGTCTGGGGGGTCAGTGTTTGAGGGGGGTCAGTATCTGGAGGGGGTCAGTGTCTGGGGGTCAGTATCTGGGGGGTCAGTGTCTGATGGGTTCAGTATCTGGAGGGGGTCAGTGTCTGTGAGGGGGTCAGTATCTGGAGGGGGTCAGTGTCTGGGGGTTCAGTGTCTGGGGGGTCAGTATCTGGAGGGGGTCAGTATCTGGAGGGGTTCAGTGTCTGGGGGGTGAGTGTTTGAGGGGGTCAGTATCTGGAGGGGGTCACTATCTGGAGGGTCTGTGTCTGGGGGGTCATTGTATGTGGGTGTCAGTATCTGGAGGGGGTCAGAGTCTGGGGGGTCAGTATCTGGGGGATCAGTGTCTGAGGGGGTCAGTGTCTGGGGGGTCAGTGTTTGAGGGGGTCAGTATCTGGAGGGGGTCAGTGTCTGAGGGGGTCAGTATCTGGATGGGGTCAGTATCTGGAGGGGGTCAGTATCTGGAGGGGGTCAGAATCTGGAGGGGGTCAGTATTTGGTGGGTCAGTGTCTGGGGGGTCAGTGTCTGGGGGGTCAGTGTCTGAGGGGGTCAGTGTCTGGGGGGTCATTGTCTGAGGGGGTCAGTATCTGGATGGAGTCAGTATCTGGAGGGGGTCATTGTCTGGAGTGTCACTGTCTGGGGGGTGAGTTTCTGAGGGGTTCAGTGTCTGGAGGGCATCAGGGTCTGGGGGGTCATTGTCTGAGGGGGTCAGTATCTGGAGGGGGTCAGTGTCTGGGGGGTCAGTACCTGGAGTGGGGCAGTGTCGGAGGTGTCAGTGTCTGAGTGGGTCAGTGTCTGGGGGGTCAGTGTCTGAGGTGGTCAGTGTCTGGAGGGGGTCAGTATCTCGGGGGTCAGTATCTGAAGGGGGTCAGTGTCTGGGGAGTCAGTGTCTGGGGGGGGTCAGTATCTCTAGTGGGTCCGTGTCTGGTGGGTCAGTATCTGAAGGGGGTCAGTGTCTGGGGGGGGTCAGTTTCTGGGGGGTCAGTATCTGAAGGGGATCAGTGTCTGGGGGGTCAGTGTTTGAGGGGGGTCAGTATCTGGAGGGGGTCAGTGTCTGGGGGTCAGTATCTGGGGGGTCAGTGTCTGATGGGTTCAGTATCTGGAGGGGGTCAGTGTCTGTGAGGGGGTCAGTATCTGGAGGGGGTCAGTGTCTGGGTGTTGAGGGTCTGGGGGGTCAGTATCTGGAGGGGGTCAGTATCTGGAGCGGTTCAGTGTCTTTGGGGTGAGTGTCTGAGGGGGACACTATCTGGAGGGGGTCACTATCTGGAGGGTCTGTGTCTGGGGGGTCATTGTCTGAGGGGGTCAGTATATGGAGGGGGTCAGTGTCTGGAGGGTCAGTGTTTGAGGGGTTCAGTGTCTGGAGGGGGTCAGTGTCTGGGGGGTCAGTGTCTGGGGGGTCAGTGTCTGGGGGGTCAGTTTCCGAGGGGGTCAGTGTCTGGAGGGGGTCAGTGTCTGGGGGGGTCAGTGTCTGAGGGGGTCAGTGTCTGGGGGGTCATGGTCTGAGGGGTCAGTGTCTGGGGGTCAGTATCTGGGGGGGGTCAGTATCTGGAGTGGGTCAGTGTCCGAGGGGTCATTGTCTGAGGGGGTCAGTGTCTGGAGGGGGTGATTGTCTGGGGGATCAGTATCTGGTGGGTCAGTGTCTGAGTTGGTCAGAGTCTGGAGGAGGTCAGTGTCTGGAGGAGCCATTGTCTGGGGGGTCAGTATCTGGAGGGGGTCAGTTTCTGGGGGGTCAGTGTCTGGGGGGTCATTGTCTGGTGGGAGTCAGGGTCTGGGGGGTCAGTGTCTAGAGGGGGTCAGTGTCTGGAGGGGGTCATTGTCTGGGGGGGTCAGTATTTGGAGGGGGTCAGTATCTGGAGGGGGTCAGTATCTGGGGGGTCAGTGTCTGGGGGGGGTCAGTATCTGGAGGTGGTCAGTATCTGGAGGGGGTTAGTGTCTGGGGGGTCAGTATCTGAAGGGAGTCACTGTCAGGGCGTTAAGTATCTGGAGGGTGTCTGTGTCTGAGGGGGTCAGTGTCTGGGGGGTCAGTGTCTGAGGGGGTCAGTGTCTTGGGGGTCAGTGTCTGAGGGGGTCAGTATCTGGAGGGGGTCAGTATCTGGAGGGGGTCAGTGTCTGTGACGGGGTCAGTATCTGGAGGTCGTCAGTATCTGGAGGGTGTCAGAGTCTGAGGGGTCAGTGTCTGGGGGGTCAGTGTCTGAGGGGGTCAGTACCTGGAGGGGGTCAGTGTCTGGGGGGTCAGTGTCTGGGGGTCAGTGTCTGTGGGGTCAGTGTCTGAGGGGGTCAGAATCAGGAGGGGGTCAGTGTCTGGGTGGGGTCAGTGTCTGGGGTGGTCAGTGTCTGGGGGGTCAGTGTCTGAGGAGGTCAGTGTCGGGGGGGTCAGTGTCTGGGGGGTCAGTGTCTGAAGGCTCAGAATCTGGAGGCGGTCAGTATCTGGAGGGGATCAGTATCTGGAGGGTGTCAGTGTCTGGAGGGGGTTCAGTGTCTGGGGGGGGGTCAGTGTCTGAGGGGTCAGTGTCTGGGGGTCAGTATCTGTGGGGTCAGAGTCTGAGGGGGTTAGTGTCTGGAGGGTGTCAGTGTCTGGTGGGGTCAGTGTCGGAGGGGGTCAGTGACTGAGGAGGTCAGTGTCTGTGAGGGTTCAGTGTCTATGAAGGGTCATTTGCTGGGGGATCAGTGTCTGGGGGGTCAGTATCTGGAGGAGGTCAGTGTCTGTGGGGTCAGTGTCTGGGGGGTCAGTATCTGGAGGAGGTCAGTGTCTGAGGGGTCAGTGTCTGGGGGCTCAGTATTTGGAGGGGTCAGTATCTGGAGGTGGTCAGTGTCTGGGGGGGTCAGTGTCTGGGGGCTCAATATCTGGAGGGGGTCAGTGTCTGGGGTGTCAGTACCTGGAGTGGGACAGTGTCGGAGGCGTCAGTGTCTGAGGGGGTCAGTGTCTGGGGGGTCAGGGTCTGGGGGGTCAGTGTCTGGGGTGTCAGTGCCTGAGGGGGTCAGTGTCTGGAGGGGGTCAGTATCTGGGGTATCAGTATCTGAAGGGGGTCAGTGTCTGGGGTGTCAGTGTCTGGGGGGGGTCAGTATCTGGAGGGGGTCAGTGTCTGGGGGGTCAGTATCTGAAGGGGGTCAGTGTCGGGGGAGGTCAGTGCCTGAGGGGTCAGTATCTGAAGGGGATCAGTGTCTGGGTGGTCAGTGTTTGGGGGGGGTCAGTATCTGGGGGGTCAGTGTCTGAGGGGGTCAGTATGAGGGGGGGTCAGTATCTGGAGGGTGTCAGTGTCTGGGGGGTCAGTATCTGGATGGGGTCAGTATCTGGAGGGGGTCAGTGTCTGAGGGGGTCAGTCCTGGGGTTCAGTGTCTGAGGGTGTCAGTGTCTGGAGGGGGTCGGTATCTGGAGGGAGTAAGTATCTGGAGGGGGTCAGTGTCTGGAGGGGGTCAGTGTCTGGGGGTCAGTGTCTGAGGGGGTCAGTGTCTGAGGGGTCAGTGTCTGAAGGGGGTCAGTGTCTGTGGGGTCAGTATCTGGAGGGGGTCAGTGTCTGAGGGGGTCAGTGTCGGGGGGTCAGTATCTGGAGGGAGTCAGTGTCTGGGGGTCAGTGTCTGAGGGGTCACTGTCTGGGGAGTCAGTAGCTGGAGGGGGTCAGTGTCTGGGGGGGGTCAGTGTCTGTGAGGGGGTCAGTATCTGAAGGGGTTCAGTGTCTGGGGGGTGAGTGTTTGAGGGGGTCAGTATCTGGAGGGGGTCACTATCTGGAGGGTCTGTGTCTGGGGGGTCATTGTCTGAGGGTGTCAGTATCTGGAGGGGGTCAGAGTCTGGGGGGTCAGTATCTGGGAGATCAGTGTCTGAGGGGGTCAGTGTCTGGGGGGGTCAGTGTCTGAGGGGGTCAGTATCTGGAGGGGGTCAGTGTCTGAGGGGGTCAGTATCAGGAGGGTGTCAGTATCTGGAGGGGGTCAGTATCTGGAGGGGGTCAGTGTCTGGAGGGGGTCAGTATCTGGAGGGGGTCAGTGTCTGGGGGGACAGTGTCTGGGGGGTCAGTGTCTGAGGGGGTCAGTGTCTGGGGGGTCATTGTCTGAGGGGGTCAGTATCTGGAGGGGGTCAGTATCTGGAGGGGGTCAGTGTCTGGGGTGTCTCTGTCTGGGGGGTGAGTTTCTGAGGGGTTCAGTGTCTGGAGGGCATCAGTGTTTGTGGGGTCAGTTTCTGGGGGGTCAGTGGCTGGGGGGTCAGTTTCTGAGGGGGTCAGTGTCTGGAGGGGGTCAGTGTCTGGTGGGTCAGTGTCTGGGAGGTCAGTTTCTGGGGGTTCAGTGTCTGGAGGGTCAGTGTATGGGGGGTCAGTGTCTGGAGGGGGTCAGTATC
The DNA here is from genome assembly GCF_017639515.1 of Carcharodon carcharias. Lineage (NCBI taxonomy): Eukaryota > Metazoa > Chordata > Chondrichthyes > Lamniformes > Lamnidae > Carcharodon > Carcharodon carcharias. The sequence continues at coordinate 229,791 of NW_024470847.1, forward strand.
TGGGGGGTCAGTGTCTAAGGGGGTGTCACTATCTGGAGGGGGTCAGTGTCTGAGGGGTCAGTGTCTGGAGGGGGTCAGTGTCTGTGGGGTCAGTATCTGGAGGGGGTCAGTGTCTGAGGGGGTCAGTGTCGGGGGGTCAGTATCTGGAGGGGGTCAGTGTCTGGGGGTCAGTGTCTGAGGGGTCACTGTCTGAGGAGTAAGTATCTGGAGGGGGTCAGTGTCTGGGGGGGTCAGTGTCTGTGAGGGGGTCAGTATCTGGAGGGGGTCAGTGTCTGGGGGTTCAGTGTCTGGGGGGTCAGTATCTGGAGGGGGTCAGTATCTGGAGGGGTTCAGTGTCTGGGGGGGTGAGTGTTTGAGGGGGTCAGTATCTGGAGGGGGTCACTATCTGGAGGGTCTGTGTCTGGGGGGTCATTGTATGTGGGTGTCAGTATCTGGAGGGGGTCAGAGTCTGGGGGGTCAGTATCTGGGGGATCAGTGTCTGAGGGGGTCAGTGTCTGGGGGGTCAGTGTTTGAGGGGGTCAGTATCTGGAGGGGGTCAGTGTCTGAGGGGGTCAGTATCTGGATGGGGTCAGTATCTGGAGGGGGTCAGTATCTGGAGGGGGTCAGAATCTGGAGGGGGTCAGTATTTGGTGGGTCAGTGTCTGGGGGGTCAGTGTCTGGGGGGTCAGTGTCTGAGGGGGTCAGTGTCTGGGGGGTCATTGTCTGAGGGGGTCAGTATCTGGATGGAGTCAGTATCTGGAGGGGGTCATTGTCTGGAGTGTCACTGTCTGGGGGGTGAGTTTCTGAGGGGTTCAGTGTCTGGAGGGCATCAGGGTCTGTGGGGTCAGTGTCTGGGGGGTCAGTGGCTGGGGGGTAGTTTCTGAGGGGGTCAGTGTCTGGAGGGGGTCAGTGTCTGGGGGGTCAGTGTCTGGGAGGACAGTTTCTGGGGGTTCAGTGTCTGGGGGGTCAGTGTCTGGGGGGTCAGTGTCTGGAGGGGGTCAATATCTGGGGGGTCAGTGTCTAAGGGGGTGTCACTATCTGGAGGGGGTCAGTGTCTGAGGGAGCGACAGTATCTGGAGGGGGTCAGTATCTGGAGGGGGTCAGTGTCTGGGGGGTGAGTGTCTGAGGGGGTCAGTGTCTGAGGGGGTCAGTATCAGCAGGGGGTCAGTGTCTGGGGGGTCAGTGTCTGGGGGGTCAGTATCTGGGGGGTCAGTATCTGGAGGGGGTCAGTGTCTAGAGGGGGGTCATTGTCTGAGGGGGCGACAGTATCTGGAGGGTGTCAGTATCTGGAGGGGGTCACTGTCTGGGGGGTCACTGTCTGAGGGGGTCTGTGTCTGAGGGGGTCAGTATCAGCGGGGTCAGTGTCTGAGGGGGTCAGTATCTGGAAGAGGTCAGTGTCTGAGGGGCTCAAAGTCTGGGGGGTCAGTGTCTGGGGGTTCAGTGTCTGGGGGGTCAGTATCTGGGGGTAAGTATCTGGAGGGGGTCAGTGTCTGGAGGGGGTCAGTGACGGAGGGGGTCATTTTCTGGGGGGTCAGTATCTGGGCCGTCAGTAACTGGAGGGGGTCAGTGTCTGGGGGGGTCAGTGTCTGAGGAGGTCAATGTCTGTGGGATCAGTGTCTGAGTGGGTCTGTATCTGGGGGGTCAGTGTCTGGGGGTCAGTGTCTGAGGGGGTCAGTTTCTGGAGGGGTTCAGTGTCTGAGGGGCAGTCAGTATCTGGAGGGGGTCAGTGTCTGGGGGGTCAGCATCTAGAGGGGGTCAGTGTCTGGAGGGGGTCAGTGTCTGGGGGGTCAGTATCTGGAGGGGGTCAGTGTCTGAGGGGGTCAGTATCTGGAGGGGGTCAGTATCTGGGGGGGATCAGTGTCCGAGGGGGTCAGTATCTGGAGGGGGTCAGTATCTGGAGGGGGTCAGTGTCTGAGGGTGTCAGTATCTGGAGGGGGTCAGTGTCTGGAGGGGGTCAGTATCTGGAGGAGGTCAGTGTCTGAGGGGGTCAGTGTCTGGAGGGGGTCAGTGTCTGGGGGTTCAGTGTCTGGGGGGTCAGTGTCTGGGGGTTCAGTGTCTGAGGGGGTCAGTATCTGGAGGGGATCAGTGTCTGGAGGGGGTCAGTGTCTGGGGGGTCAGTGTCTGAGGGGGTCAGTATCAGGAGGGGGTCAGTGTCTGGGTGGGGTCAGTGTCTGGGGGGATCCGTGTCTGGGGGGTCAGTGTCTGAGGAGGTCAGTATCGTGGGGAGGTCAGTGTCTGGGCGGTCAGTGTCTGAGGGGGTCAGAATCTGGAGAGGGTCAGTATCTGGAGGGGGTCAGTATCTGGAGGGGGTCAGTGTCTGTGGGGTCAATGTCTGGGGTGTCAGTGTCTGAGGGGGTCAGTGTCTGAGGGGGTCAGTGTCTGGAGGGGGTCAGTGTCTGGGGGTCAGTGTCTGAGGGGGTCAGTGTCTGGAGGGTGTCAGTGTCTGGGGGGTCAGTTTCTGGGGGGTCAGTGTCTGGGGGGTCAGTGTCTGAAGGGGTCAGTGTCTGGAGGGGGTCAGTGTCTGGGGGTTCAGTGTCTGGGGGGGGTCAGTGTCTGAGGGGATCAGTATCTGGAGGGGGTCAGTGTCTGGGGGGTCAGTATCTGGAGGGGGTCAGTGTCTGGGGGGTCAGTGTCTGAGGGGGTCAGTGTCAGGAGGGGGTCAGTATCTGGAGGGGGTCAGTGTCTGAGGGACTCAGTGTCTGGGGGGTCAGTGTCTGCGGGGTCAGTATCTGGCGGGTCAGTATCTAGGGGGTCAGTATCTGGAGGGGGTCAGTGTCTGGAGCGGGTCAGTGACGGAGGGGGTCATTTTCTGGGGGGTCAGTATCTGGGCCGTCAGTAACTGGAGGGGGTCAGTGTCTGGGGGGTCAGTGTCTGAGGAGGTCGATGTCTGAGGGGGTCAGTGTCTGAGGGGGTCAGTGTCTGGAGGGGGTCAGTGTCTGGTGGGTCAGTGTCTGGAGCGGGTCAGTGACGGAGGGGGTCATTTTCTGGGGGGTCAGTATCTGGGCCGTCAGTAACTGGAGGGGGTCTGTATCTGGGGGGTCAGTGTCTGGAGGGGCTCAGTGTCTGAGGGGGTCAGTTTCTGGAGGGGTTCAGTGTCTGAGGGGGAGTCAGTATCTGGAGGGGGTCAGATTCTGGGGGGTCAGCATCTAGAGCGGGTCAGTGTCTGGAGGGGGTCAGAGTCTGGGGGTTCAGTATCTGGAGGGGGTCAGTGTCTGAGGGGGTCAGTATCTGAAGGGGGTCAGTATCTGGGGGCATCAGAGTCTGAGGGGGTCAGTATCTGGAGTGGGTCAGTATCTGGAGGGGGTCAGTGTCTGAGGGCGTCAGTATCTGGAGGGGGTCAGTGTCTGGGGGGTCAGTGTCTGAGGGAGTCAGTGTCTGGGGGTTCAGTGTCTGAGGGGGTCAGTATCTGGAGGGGGTCAGTGTCTGGGGGGTCAGTGTCTGGGGGTTCAGTGTCTGGGGTTCAGTGTCTGGGGGTTCAGTGTCTGAGGGGGTCAGTATCTGGAGGGGGTCAGTGTCTGGAGGGGGTCAGTGTCTGGGGGTTCAGTGTCTGAGGGGGTCAGTATCAGGAGGGGGTCAGTGTCTGGGTGGGGTCAGTGTCTGAGGAGGTCAGTGTCGGGGGGGTCAGTGTCTGGGCGGACAGTGTCTGAGGAGCTCAGAATTTGGAGGGGGCCAGTATCTGGAGGGGGTCAGTGTCTGTGGGGTCAATGTCTGGGGTGTCAGTGTCTGAGGGGGTCAGTGTCTGAGGGGGTCAGTGTCTGGAAGGTCAGTTTCTGGGAGGTCAGTGACTGGGGGTCAGTGTCTGAGAGGGTCAGTGTCTGGAGGGGCTCTGTGTCTGGGGGTTCAGTGTCTGGGGGGGGCAGTGTCTGAGGGGATCAGTGTCTGGAGGGGATCAGTGTCTGGGGGGTCAGTGTCTGAGGGGGTCAGTATCTGGAGGGGGTCAGTGTCTGGGGCGGTCAGTGTCTGCGGGGTCAGTGTCTGGGGGTCAGTATCTGGGGGGTCAGTATCTGGAGGGGGTCAGTGTCTGGAGGGGTTCAGTGACGGAGGGGGTCAATGTCTGTGGGGTCAGTGTCTGAGTGGGTCTGTATCTGGGGGGTCAGTGTCTGGGGATCAGTGTCTGAGGGGGTCAGTTTCTGGAGGGGTTCAGTGTCTGAGGGGGAGTCAGTATTTGGAGGGGGCCAGTGTCTGGGGTGTCAGCATCTAGAGGAGGTCAGTGTCTGGTGGGGGTCAGGGTCTGGGGGGTCAGTATCTGGAGGGGATCAGTGTCTGAGGGGGTCAGTATCTGGAGGGGGTCAGTATCTGGAGGGGGTCAGTGTCTGAGGGGGTCAGTATCTGGAGGGGATCAGTGTCTGGGGGGGTCAGTGTCTGAGGGAGTCAGTGTCTGGGGGTTCAGTGTCTGAGGGGGTCAGTATCTGGAGGGGGTCAGTGTCTGGGGGATCAGTGTCTGGGGGGTCAGTGTCTCGGGGTCAGTGTCTGGGGGTTCAGTGTCTGAGGGGGTCAGTGTCTGGAGGGGGACAGTGTCTGGAGGGGGTCAGTGTCTGGGGGTTCAGTGTCTGAGGGGGTCAGTATCAGGAGGGGGTCAGTGTCTGGGTGGGGTCAGTATCTGGAGGGGTTCAGTGTCTGGGGTGTCAGTGTCTGAGGGAGTCAGTGTCTGGGGGTTCAGTGTCTGAGGGGATCAGTATCTGGAGGGGGTCAGTGTCTGGGGGGTCAGTGTCTGGGGGTTCAGTGTCTGGGGGTCAGTGTCTGGGGGTTCAGTGTCTGAGGGGCTCAGTATCTGGAGGGGGTCAGTGTCTGGAGGGGGTCAGTGTCTGGGGGGTCAGTGTCTGAGGGGGTCAGTATCAGGAGGTGGTCAGTGTCTGGGCGGTCAGTGTCTGAGGGGGTCAGAATCTGGAGGGGGCCAGTATCTGAAGGGGGTCAGTGTCTGTGGGGTCAGTGTCTGGGGGGTCAGTGTCTGAGGGGGTCAGTGTCTGAGGGGGTCAGTGTCTGGAGGGGTTCAGTGTCTGGTGGGTCAGTGTCTAAGGGGGTCAGTGTCTGGAGGGGGTCAGTGTCTGGGGGGTCAGTTTCTGGGGGGTCAGTGTCTGAAGGGGTCAGTGTCTGGAGGGGGTCAGTGTCTGGGGGTTCAGTGTCTGGGGGGGGTCAGTGTCTGAGCTGATCAGTATCTGGAGGGGGTCAGTGTCTGGGGCGTCAGTATCTGGAGGGAGTCAGTGTCTGGGGGGTTAGTGTCTGAGGGGGTCAGTGTCTGGAGGGGGTCAGTGTCTGGGGGGTCAGTGTCTGGGGGGTCATTGTCTTAGGGGTCAGTGTCTGGGGGGTCAGTATCTGTGGGGTCAGTGAGTGAGGGATTCAGTGTCTGGAGGGGGTCTGTGTCTGGTGGGGTCAGTGTCGGGGGGTCAGTGTCTGAAATGGTCAGTGTCTGTGAGGGGTCAGTGTCTGTGAGGGGTCAATGTCTGAGGGGGTCAGTGTCAGTGAAGGGTCAGTGTCTGTGGGATCAGTGTCTGGGGGGTCAGTATCTGGAGGGGTCAGTATCTGAAGGGGGTCAGTGTCTGTAGGGGTCAGTGTCTGGGTGGGACACTGCCTGGGGGGTCAGTGTCTGAGGGTGTCAGTATCTGGGGGGACAGTATCTGGGGGGGTCAGTGTCTGAGGGGGTCAGTGTCTGGGGGGTCATTGTCTGAGGGGGTCAGTATCTGGAGGGGGTCAGTATCTGGAGGGGGTCAGTGTCTGGGGTGTCTCTGTCTGGGGGGTGAGTTTCTGAGGGGTTCAGTGTCTGGAGGGCATCAGTGTTTGTGGGGTCAGTTTCTGGGGGGTCAGTGGCTGGGGGGTCAGTTTCTGAGGGGGTCAGTGTCTGGAGGGGGTCAGTGTCTGGTGGGTCAGTGTCTGGGAGGTCAGTTTCTGGGGGTTCAGTGTCTGGAGGGTCAGTGTATGGGGGGTCAGTGTCTGGAGGGGGTCAGTATCTGGGGGGTCAGTGTCTAAGGGGGTGTCACTATCTGGAGGGGGTCAGTGTCTGAGGGGTCAGTGTCTGGAGGGGGTCAGTGTCTGTGGGGTCAGTATCTGGAGGGGGTCAGTGTCTGAGGGGGTCAGTGTCGGGGGGTCAGTATCTGGAGGGGGTCAGTGTCTGGGGGTCAGTGTCTGAGGGGTCACTGTCTGAGGAGTAAGTATCTGGAGGGGGTCAGTGTCTGGGGGGGTCAGTGTCTGTGAGGGGGTCAGTATCTGGAGGGGGTCAGTGTCTGGGGGTTCAGTGTCTGGGGGGTCAGTATCTGGAGGGGGTCAGTATCTGGAGGGGTTCAGTGTCTGGGGGGTGAGTGTTTGAGGGGGTCAGTATCTGGAGGGGGTCACTATCTGGAGGGTCTGTGTCTGGGGGGTCATTGTATGTGGGTGTCAGTATCTGGAGGGGGTCAGAGTCTGGGGGGTCAGTATCTGGGGGATCAGTGTCTGAGGGGGTCAGTGTCTGGGGGGTCAGTGTTTGAGGGGGTCAGTATCTGGAGGGGGTCAGTGTCTGAGGGGGTCAGTATCTGGATGGGGTCAGTATCTGGAGGGGGTCAGTATCTGGAGGGGGTCAGAATCTGGAGGGGGTCAGTATTTGGTGGGTCAGTGTCTGGGGGGTCAGTGTCTGGGGGGTCAGTGTCTGAGGGGGTCAGTGTCTGGGGGGTCATTGTCTGAGGGGGTCAGTATCTGGATGGAGTCAGTATCTGGAGGGGGTCATTGTCTGGAGTGTCACTGTCTGGGGGGTGAGTTTCTGAGGGGTTCAGTGTCTGGAGGGCATCAGGGTCTGTGGGGTCAGTGTCTGGGGGGTCAGTGGCTGGGGGGTAGTTTCTGAGGGGGTCAGTGTCTGGAGGGGGTCAGTGTCTGGGGGGTCAGTGTCTGGGAGGACAGTTTCTGGGGGTTCAGTGTCTGGGGGGTCAGTGTCTGGGGGGTCAGTGTCTGGAGGGGGTCAATATCTGGGGGGTCAGTGTCTAAGGGGGTGTCACTATCTGGAGGGGGTCAGTGTCTGAGGGAGCGACAGTATCTGGAGGGGGTCAGTATCTGGAGGGGGTCAGTGTCTGGGGGGTCACTGTCTGAGGGGGTCAGTGTCTGAGGGGGTCAGTATCAGCGGGGTCAGTGTCTGAGGGGGTCAGTATCTGGAGGGGGTCAGTGTCTGAGGGGCTCAATGTCTGGGGGGTCAGTGTCTGGGGGGTCAGTGTCTGGGGGGTCAGTATCTGGGGGGTCAGTATCTGGAGGGGGTCAGTGTCTAGAGGGGGGTCATTGTCTGAGGGGGCGACAGTATCTGGAGGGTGTCAGTATCTGGAGGGGGTCACTGTCTGGGGGGTCACTGTCTGAGGGGGTCTGTGTCTGAGGGGGTCAGTATCAGCGGGGTCAGTGTCTGAGGGGGTCAGTATCTGGAAGAGGTCAGTGTCTGAGGGGCTCAAAGTCTGGGGGGTCAGTGTCTGGGGGTTCAGTGTCTGGGGGGTCAGTATCTGGGGGTAAGTATCTGGAGGGGGTCAGTGTCTGGAGGGGGTCAGTGACGGAGGGGGTCATTTTCTGGGGGGTCAGTATCTGGGCCGTCAGTAAATGGAGGGGGTCAGTGTCTGGGGGGGTCAGTGTCTGAGGAGGTCAATGTCTGTGGGATCAGTGTCTGAGTGGGTCTGTATCTGGGGGGTCAGTGTCTGGGGGTCAGTGTCTGAGGGGGTCAGTTTCTGGAGGGGTTCAGTGTCTGAGGGGCAGTCAGTATCTGGAGGGGGTCAGTGTCTGGGGGGTCAGCATCTAGAGGGGGTCAGTGTCTGGAGGGGGTCAGTGTCTGGGGGGTCAGTATCTGGAGGGGGTCAGTGTCTGAGGGGGTCAGTATCTGGAGGGGGTCAGTATCTGGGGGGGATCAGTGTCCGAGGGGGTCAGTATCTGGAGGGGGTCAGTATCTGGAGGGGGTCAGTGTCTGAGGGTGTCAGTATCTGGAGGGGGTCAGTGTCTGGAGGGGGTCAGTATCTGGAGGAGGTCAGTGTCTGAGGGGGTCAGTATCTGGAGGGGGTCAGTGTCTGGGGGGTCAGTATCTGGGGGGTCAGTGTCTGGGGGGTCAGTGTCTGAGGGGGTCAGTATCTGGAGGGGATCAGTGTCTGGAGGGGGTCAGTGTCTGGGGGGTCAGTGTCTGAGGGGGTCAGTATCAGGAGGGGGTCAGTGTCTGGGTGGGGTCAGTGTCTGGGGGGATCCGTGTCTGGGGGGTCAGTGTCTGAGGAGGTCAGTATCGTGGGGGGGTCAGTGTCTGGGGGGGCAGTGTCTGAGGGGGTCAGTATCTGGAGGGGGTCAGTATCTGGAGGGGGTCAGTATCTGGAGGGGGTCAGTGTCTGGGGTGTCAGTGTCTGAGGGGGTCAGTGTCTGAGGGGGTCAGTGTCTGGAGGGGGTCAGTGTCTGGTGGGTCAGTGTCTGAGGGGGTCAGTGTCTGGAGGGTGTCAGTGTCTGGAAGGTCAGTTTCTGGGGGGTCAGTGTCTGGGGGGTCAGTGTCTGAGAGGGTCAGTGTCTGGAGGGGCTCAGTGTCTGGGGGATCAGTGTCTGGGGGGGGTCAGTGTCTGAGGGGATCAGTGTCTGGAGGGGGTCAGTGTCTGGGGGGTCAGTATCAGGAGGGTGTCAGTGTCTGGGGGGTCAGTGTCTGAGGGGGTCAGTGTCAGGAGGGGGTCAGTATCTGGAGGGGGTCAGTGTCTGAGGGACTCAGTGTCTGGGGGGTCAGTGTCTGCGGGGTCAGTATCTGGCGGGTCAGTATCTAGGGGGTCAGTATCTGGAGGGGGTCAGTGTCTGGAGCGGGTCAGTGACGGAGGGGGTCATTTTCTGGGGGGTCAGTATCTGGGCCGTCAGTAACTGGAGGGGGTCAGTGTCTGGGGGGTCAGTGTCTGAGGAGGTCGATGTCTGTGGGGTCAATGTCTGAGTGGGTCTGTATCTGGGGGGTCAGTATCTGGGGATCAGTGTCTGAGGGGGTCAGTTTCTGGAGGGGTTCAGTGTCTGAGGGGGAGTCAGTATCTGGAGGGGGTCAGATTCTGGGGGGTCAGCATCTAGAGCGGGTCAGTGTCTGGAGGGGGTCAGAGTCTGGGGGTTCAGTATCTGGAGGGGGTCAGTGTCTGAGGGGGTCAGTATCTGAAGGGGGTCAGTATCTGGGGGCATCAGAGTCTGAGGGGGTCAGTATCTGGAGTGGGTCAGTATCTGGAGGGGGTCAGTGTCTGAGGGCGTCAGTATCTGGAGGGGGTCAGTGTCTGGGGGGTCAGTGTCTGAGGGAGTCAGTGTCTGGGGGTTCAGTGTCTGAGGGGGTCAGTATCTGGAGGGGGTCAGTGTCTGGGGGGTCAGTGTCTGGGGGTTCAGTGTCTGGGGTTCAGTGTCTGGGGGTTCAGTGTCTGAGGGGGTCAGTATCTGGAGGGGGTCAGTGTCTGGAGGGGGTCAGTGTCTGGGGGTTCAGTGTCTGAGGGGGTCAGTATCAGGAGGGGGTCAGTGTCTGGGTGGGGTCAGTGTCTGAGGAGGTCAGTGTCGGGGGGGTCAGTGTCTGGGCGGACAGTGTCTGAGGAGCTCAGAATTTGGAGGGGGCCAGTATCTGGAGGGGGTCAGTGTCTGTGGGGTCAATGTCTGGGGTGTCAGTGTCTGAGGGGGTCAGTGTCTGAGGGGGTCAGTGTCTGGAAGGTCAGTTTCTGGGAGGTCAGTGACTGGGGGTCAGTGTCTGAGAGGGTCAGTGTCTGGAGGGGCTCTGTGTCTGGGGGTTCAGTGTCTGGGGGGGGCAGTGTCTGAGGGGATCAGTGTCTGGAGGGGATCAGTGTCTGGGGGGTCAGTGTCTGAGGGGGTCAGTATCTGGAGGGGGTCAGTGTCTGGGGCGGTCAGTGTCTGCGGGGTCAGTGTCTGGGGGTCAGTATCTGGGGGGTCAGTATCTGGAGGGGGTCAGTGTCTGGAGGGGTTCAGTGACGGAGGGGGTCATTTTCTGGGGGGTCAGTATCTGGGCCATCAGTAACTGGAGGGGGTCAGTGTCTGGGGGGTCAGTGTCTGAGGAGGTCAATGTCTGTGGGGTCAGTGTCTGAGTGGGTCTGTATCTGGGGGGTCAGTGTCTGGGGATCAGTGTCTGAGGGGGTCAGTTTCTGGAGGGGTTCAGTGTCTGAGGGGGAGTCAGTATTTGGAGGGGGTCAGTGTCTGGGGTGTCAGCATCTAGAGGAGGTCAGTGTCTGGTGGGGGTCAGGGTCTGGGGGGTCAGTATCTGGAGGGGATCAGTGTCTGAGGGGGTCAGTATCTGGAGGGGGTCAGTATCTGGAGGGGGTCAGTGTCTGAGGGGGTCAGTATCTGGAGGGGATCAGTGTCTGGGGGGGTCAGTGTCTGAGGGAGTCAGTGTCTGGGGGTTCAGTGTCTGAGGGGGTCAGTATCTGGAGGGGGTCAGTGTCTGGGGGATCAGTGTCTGGGGGGTCAGTGTCTCGGGGTCAGTGTCTGGGGGTTCAGTGTCTGAGGGGGTCAGTGTCTGGAGGGGGACAGTGTCTGGAGGGGGTCAGTGTCTGGGGGTTCAGTGTCTGAGGGGGTCAGTATCAGGAGGGGGTCAGTGTCTGGGTGGGGTCAGTATCTGGAGGGGTTCAGTGTCTGGGGTGTCAGTGTCTGAGGGAGTCAGTGTCTGGGGGTTCAGTGTCTGAGGGGATCAGTATCTGGAGGGGGTCAGTGTCTGGGGGGTCAGTGTCTGGGGGTTCAGTGTCTGGGGGTCAGTGTCTAGGGGGTTCAGTGTCTGAGGGGCTCAGTATCTGGAGGGGGTCAGTGTCTGGAGGGGGTCAGTGTCTGGGGGGTCAGTGTCTGAGGGGGTCAGTATCAGGAGGTGGTCAGTGTCTGGGCGGTCAGTGTCTGAGGGGGTCAGAATCTGGAGGGGGCCAGTATCTGAAGGGGGTCAGTGTCTGTGGGGTCAATGTCTGGGGTGTCAGTGTCTGAGGGGGTCAGTGTCTGAGGGGCTCAGTGTCTGGAGGGGTTCAGTGTCTGGTGGGTCAGTGTCTAAGGGGGTCAGTGTCTGGAGGGGGTCAGTGTCTGGAAGGTCAGTTTCTGGGGGGTCAGTGTCTGAGAGGGTCAGTGTCTGGAGGGGCTCCGTGTCTGGGGGTTCAGTGTCTGGGGGGGGGGGGGTCAGTGTCTGAGGGGATCAGTGTCTGGAGGGGGTCAGTGTCTGGGGCGTCAGTATCTGGAGGGAGTCAGTGTCTGGGGGGTTAGTGTCTGAGTGGGTCAGTGTCTGGAGGGGGTCAGTGTCTGGGGTTTTCAGTGTCTGGGGGGTCATTGTCTGAGGGGTCAGTGTCTGGAGGTCTGTATCTGTGGGGTCAGTGAGTGAGGGATTCAGTGTCTGGAGGGGGTCTGTGTCTGGTGGGGTCAGTGTCGGGGGGTCAGTGTCTGAAATGGTCAGTGTCTGTGAGGGGTCAGTGTCTGTGAGGGGTCAATGTCTGAGGGGGTCAGTGTCAGTGAAGGGTCAGTGTCTGTGGGATCAGTGTCTGGAGGGGTCAGTATCTGAAGGGGGTCAGTGTCTGTAGGGGTCAGTGTCTGGTTGGGACACTGCCTGGGGGGTCAGTGTCTGAGGGTGTCAGTATCTGGGGGGACAGTATCTGGGGGGGTCAGTGTCTGAGGGGGTCAGTGTCTGGAGGGGGTCAGGGCCTGAGGAGGTCAGTGTCTGGGGGGTCAGTGTCTGGAGGGGGTCAGTGTCTGGGGCGGTCAGTGTCTGGGGGGTCAATGTCTGAGGGGTCAGTGTCTGGGGGGTCAGTATCTGTGGGGTCAGTGTCTGACGGGGTTAGGGTCTGGAGGGTGTCAGTGTCTGGTGGGGTCAGTGTCGGAAGGGGTCAGTGTCTGGAGCGGGTGAGTGTCTGTGGGGTCAGTGTCTGAGGGTGTCAGTATCTGGAGGGGGTCAATGTCTGGGTGGTCAGTGTCTGGGTGGTCAGTGTCTGTGGGGTCAGTGTCTGAGGGGGTCAGTGTCTGGAGGGGGTCAGAGTCTGGGGGGTCAGTGTCTGGGGTGTCAGTATCAGGAGTGGGTCAGTGTCTGGGGTGTCAGTGTCTGGGGGGTCAGCGTCTGGGGGACAGTGTCTGGGGTGTCAGTGTCTGGGGGTCTGTATCCGGAGGGGGTCAGTGTCGGTGGGGTCGGTATCTGGGACGGTCAGTGTCTGGGGAGGGTCAGTGTCTGGTGAGGTCAGTGTCTGGGGTGGTCAGTGTCTGGAGGGGGTCAGTATCTGGAGGGGGTCAGTGTCTGAGGGGGTCAGTATCTGGAGGGGTGCCAGTATCTGGAGGGGGTCAGTATCTGGAGGGGGTCAGTGGCTGGGAGGTCAGTGTCTGAGGGGGTCGGTATCTGAGGGGGTCATTGTCTGGGGGGTCAGTATCTGAAGGGGGTCAGTGTCTGGGGGTTCAGTATCTGAGGGGGTCAGTGTCTGAGGAGGTCAGTATCTGTAGGGGGTCAGTGTCTGGGGGTCAGTATATGAAGGGGGTCAGTGTCTTTGGGGTCAGTGTCTGGGGGGGTCAGTGTCTTGGGGGGTCAGTGTCTGAGGGGGTCAGTGTCTGGAGGGGGACAGTGTCTGGGATGTCAGTGTCTGGGGGATCAGTGTCTGAGGGGGTCAGAATCAGGAGGGGGTCAGTGTCTGGGTGGGGTCAGTGTCTGGAGTGGTCAGTGTCTGGGGGGTCACTGTCTGAGGAGGTCAGTGTCGGGGGGGTCAGTGTCTGGGGGGTCAGTGTCTGAGGGCTCAGAATCTGGAGGGGGTCAGTATCTGGAGGGGGTCAGTATCTGGAGGGTGTCAGTGTCTGGAGGGGGTTCAGTGTCTGGGGGGGGTCAGTGTCTGAGGGGATCAGTGTCTAAAGGGGGTCAGTGTCTGGGGGGTCAGTATCTGGAGGGGTCAGTGTCTGGGGGGGTCAGTGTCTGAGGGGGTCAGTGTCTGGAGGGGGTCAGTGTCTGGGGCGGTCAGTGTCTGGGGGGTCAATGTCTGAGGGGTCAGTGTCTGGGGGGTCAGTATCTGTGGGGTCAGAGTCTGAGGGGGTTAGTGTCTGGAGGGTGTCAGTGTCTGGTGGCGTCAGTGTCGGAGGGGGTCAGTGTCTGAGGAGGTCAGTGTCTGTGAGGGTTCAGTGTCTGTGAAGGGTCATTTTCTGGTGGATCAGTGTCTGTGGGGTCAGTGTCTGGGGGGTCAGTATCTGGAGGAGGTCAGTATCTGAGGGGTCAGTGTCTGGGGGCTCAATATTTGGAGGGGTCAGTATCTGGAGGTGGTCAGTGTCTGGGGTGTCAGTGTCTGGGGATCAATATCTGGAGGGGTTCAGTGTCTGGGGGGTCAGAGTCTGGAGGGGGTCAGTATCTGGAGGGGTTCCGTGTCTGGGGTGTCAGTACCTGGAGTGGGGCAGTGTCGGAGGGGTCAGTGTCTGAGGGGGTCAGTGTCTGTGGGGTCAGGGTCTGGGGGGTCAGTGTCTGGGGTGTCAGTGCCTGAGGGGGTCAGTGTCTGGAGGGGGTCAGTATCTGGGTTGTCAGTATCTGAAGGGGCTCAGTGTCTGGGGTTTCAGTGTTTGGGGGGGGTCAGTATCTGGAGGGGGTCAATGTCTGGGGGGTCAGTATCTGAAGGGGGTCAGTGTCGGGGGGGGTCAGTGCCTGAGGGGTCAGTATCTGAAGGGGATCAGTTTTCTGGGGGGTCAGTGTTTGGGGGGGGTCAATATCTGGAGGGGGTCAGTGTCTGGGTGTCAGTATCTGGTGGGTCAGTGTCTGAGGGGGTCAGTATCTGGAGGGGGTCAGTATATGGAGGGGGTCAGTATCTGGAGGGGGTCAGTATCTGGAGGTCAGTGTCTGAGGGGGTCAGTATGTGGGGGGGTCAGTATCTGGAGGGTGTCAGTGTCTGGGGGGTCAGTATCTGGATGGGGTCAGTATCTGGAGGGGGTCAGTGTCTGAGGGGGTCAGTCCTGGGTTTCAGTGTCTGAGGGTGTCAGTGTCTGGAAGGGGTCGGTATCTGGAGGGGTAAGTATCTGGAGGGGGTCAGTGTCTGGAGGGGGTCAGTGTCTGGGGGTCAGTGTCTGAGAGGGTCAGTGTCTGAGGGGGTCAGTGTCTGGAGGGAGTCAGTGTCTGTGGGGTCAGTATCTGGAGGGGGTCAGTGTCTGAGGGAGTCAGTGTCTGGGGGATCAGTGTCTGAGGGGGTCAGTATCTGGAGGGGGTCAGTGTCTGGGGGATCAGTGTCTGGGGGTTCAGTGTCTGGGGGGTCAGTGTCTGGGGGTTCAGTGTCTGAGGGGGTCAGTATCTGGAGGGGGTCAGTGTCTGGAGGGGGTCAGTGTCTGGGGGTTCAGTGTCTGAGGGGGTCAGTATCAGGAGGGGGTCAGTGTCTGGGTGGGGTCAGTGTCTGAGGAGGTCAGTGTCGGGGGGGTCAGTGTCTGGGCGGACAGTGTCTGAGGAGCTCAGAATTTGGAGGGGGCCAGTATCTGGAGGGGGTCAGTGTATGTGGGGTCAATGTCTGGGGTGTCAGTGTCTGAGGGGGTCAGTGTCTGAGGGGGTCAGTGTCTGAGGGGGTCAGTGTCTGAGGGGGTCAGTGTCTGGAAGGTCAGTTTCTGGGAGGTCAGTGACTGGGGGTCAGTGTCTGAGAGGGTCAGTGTCTGGAGGGGCTCTGTGTCTGGGGGTTCAGTGTCTGGGGGGGTCAGTATCTGGAGGGGGTCAGTGTCTGGGGCGGTCAGTGTCTGCGGGGTCAGTGTCTGGGGGTCAGTATCTGGGGGGGTCAGTATCTGGAGGGGGTCAGTGTCTGGAGGGGGTCAGTGACGGAGCGGGTCATTTTCTGGGGGGTCAGTATCTGGGCCATCAGTAACTGGAGGGGGTCAGTGTCTGGGGGGTCAGTGTCTGAGGAGGTCAATGTCTGTGGGGTCAGTGTCTGAGTGGGTCTGTATCTGGGGGGTCAGTGTCTGGGGATCAGTGTCTGAGGGGGTCAGTTCCTGGAGGGGTTCAGTGTCTGAGGGGGAGTCAGTATTTGGAGGGGGTCAGTGTCTGGGGTGTCAGCATCTAGAGGGGGTCAGTGTCTGGTGGGGGTCAGGGTCTGGGGGGTCAGTATCTGGAGGTGATCAGTGTCTGAGGGGGTCAGTATCTGGAGGGGGTCAGTATCTGGAGGGGGTCAGTGTCTGAGGGGGTCAGTATCTGGAGGGGATCAGTGTCTGCGGGGGTCAGTGTCTGAGGGAGTCAGTGTCTGGGGATTCAGTGTCTGAGGGGGTCAGTATCTGGAGGGGGTCAGTGTCTGGGGGATCAGTGTCTGGGGGGTCAGTGTCTCGGGGTCAGTGTCTGGGGGTTCAGTGTCTGAGGGGGTCAGTGTCTGGAGGGGGACAGTGTCTGGAGGGGGTCAGTGTCTGGGGGTTCAGTGTCTGAGGGGGTCAGTATCAGGAGGGGGTCAGTGTCTGGGTGGGGTCAGTATCTGGAGGGGTTCAGTGTCTGGGGTGTCAGTGTCTGAGGGAGTCAGTGTCTGGGGGTTCAGTGTCTGAGGGGATCAGTATCTGGAGGGGGTCAGTGTCTGGGGGGTCAGTGTCTGGGGGTTCAGTGTCTGGGGGTCAGTGTCTGGGGGTTCAGTGTCTGAGGGGCTCAGTATCTGGAGGGGGTCAGTGTCTGGAGGGGGTCAGTGTCTGGGGGGTCAGTGTCTGAGGGGGTCAGTATCAGGAAGTGGTCAGTGTCTGGGCGGTCAGTGTCTGAGGGGGTCAGAATCTGGAGGGGGCCAGTATCTGGAGGGGGTCAGTGTCTGTGGGGTCAATGTCTGGGGTGTCAGTGTCTGAGGGGGTCAGTGTCTGAGGGGCTCAGTGTCTGGAGGGGGTCAGTGTCTGGTGGGTCAGTGTCTAAGGGGGTCAGTGTCTGGAGGGGGTCAGTGTCTGGAAGGTCAGTTTCTGGGGGGTCAGTGTCTGAGAGGGTCAGTGTCTGGAGGGGCTCCGTGTCTGGGGGTTCAGTGTCTGGGGGGGGGGGTCAGTGTCTGAGGGGATCAGTGTCTGGAGGGGGTCAGTGTCTGGGGGGTCAGTATCTGGAGGGGATCAGTGTCTGGGGGGTCAGTGTCTGAGGGGGTCAGTATCTGGAGGGGGTCAGTGTCTGGGGGGTCAGTGTCTGGGGGGTCATTGTCTTAGGGGTCAGTGTCTGGGGGGTCAGTATCTGTGGGGTCAGTGAGTGAGGGATTCAGTGTCTGGAGGGGGTCTGTGTCTGGTGGGGTCAGTGTCGGGGGGGTCAGTGTCTGAAATGGTCAGTGTCTGTGAGGGGTCAGTGTCTGTGAGGGGTCAATGTCTGAGGGGGTCAGTGTCAGTGAAGGGTCAGTGTCTGGGGGATCAGTGTCTGGGGGGTCAGTATCTGTGGGGTCAGTGTCTGACGGGGTTAGGGTCTGGAGGGTGTCAGTGTCTGGTGTGGTCAGTGTCGGAAGGGGTCAGTGTCTGGAGGGGGTGAGTGTCTGTGGGGTCAGTGTTTGAGGGTGTCAGTATCTGGAGGGGGTCAATGTCTGGGTGGTCAGTGTCTGGGTGGTCAGTGTCTGTGGGGTCAGTGTCTGAGGGGGGTCAGTGTCTGGATGGGTCAGTGTCTGGGGGGTCAGTGTCTGGCGGGTGTCAGTGTCTGGGGGGGGTCAGTGTCTGGAGGTGTCAGTGTCTGGGGGGTCAGCGTCTGGGGGACAGTGTCTGGGGTGTCAGTGTCTGGGGGTCTGTATCCGGAGGGGGTCAGTGTCGGTGGGGTCGGTATCTGGGACGGTCAGTGTCTGGGGAGGGTCAGTGTCTGGTGAGGTCAGTGTCTGGGGTGGTCAGTGTCTGGAGGGGGTCAGTATCTGGAGGGGGTCAGTGTCTGAGGGGGTCAGTATCTGGAGGGGTGCCAGTATCTGGAGGGGGTCAGTATCTGGAGGGGGTCAGTGGCTGGGAGGTCAGTGTCTGAGGGGGTCAGTATCTGAGGGGGTCATTGTCTGGGGGGTCAGTATCTGAAGGGGGTCAGTGTCTGGGGGTTCAGTAACTGAGGGGGTCAGTGTCTGAGGAGGTCAGTATCTGTAGGGGGTCAGTGTCTGGGGGTCAGTATATGAAGGGGGTCAGTGTCTGTGGGGTCAGTGTCTGGGGGGGTCAGTGTCTTGGGGGGTCAGTGTCTGAGGGGGTCAGTGTCTGGAGGGGGACAGTGTCTGGGATGTCAGTGTCTGGGGGATCAGTGTCTGAGGGGGTCAGAATCAGGAGGGGGTCAGTGTCTGGGTGGGGTCAGTGTCTGGGGTGGTCAGTGTTTGGGGGGTCACTGTCTGAGGAGGTCAGTGTCGGGGGGGTCAGTGTCTGGGGGGTCAGTGTCTGAGGGCTCAGAATCTGGAGGGGGTCAGTATCTGGAGGGGGTCAGTATCTGGAGGGTGTCAGTGTCTGGAGTGGGTTCAGTGTCTGGAGGGTGTCAGTGTCTGGTGGGGTCAGTGTCGGAGGGGGTCAGTGTCTGAGGAGGTCAGTGTCTGTGAGGGTTCAGTGTCTGTGAAGGGTCATTTTCTGGGGGATCAGTGTCTGGGGGGTCAGTATCTGGAGGGTGTCAGTGTCAGTGGGGTCAGTGTCTGGGGGGTCAGTATCTGGAGGAGGTCAGTGTCTGAGGGGTCAGTGTCTGGGGGCTCAATATTTGGAGGGGTCAGTATTTGGAGGTGGTCAGTGTCTGGGGTGTCAGTGTCTGGGGATCAATATCTGGAGGGGTTCAGTGTCTGGGGGGTCAGAGTCTGGAGGGGGTCAGTATCTGGAGGGGTTTCGTGTCTGGGGTGTCAGTACCTGGAGTGGGGCAGTGTTGGAGGGGTTAGTGTCTGAGGGGGTCAGTGTCTGGGGGGTCAGGGTCTGGGGGGTCAGTGTCTGGGGTGTCAGTGCCTGAGGGGGTCAGTGTCTGGGGGGGTCAGTGTCTGGGTGGTCAGTATCTGGGAGGGCAGTGTCTGAGGGGGTCAGTATCTGGAGGGGTGCCAGTATCTGGAGGGGGTCAGTATCTGGAGGGGGTCAGTGGCTGGGAGGTCAGTGTCTGAGGGGGTCGGTATCTGAGGGGGTCATTGTCTGGGGGGTCAGTATCTGAAGGGGGTCAGTGTCTGGGGGTTCAGTATCTGAGGGGGTCAGTGTCTGAGGAGGTCAGTATCTGTAGGGGGTCAGTGTCTGGGGGTCAGTATATGAAGGGGGTCAGTGTCTTTGGGGTCAGTGTCTGGGGGGGTCAGTGTCTTGGGGGGTCAGTGTCTGAGGGGGTCAGTGTCTGGAGGGGGACAGTGTCTGGGATGTCAGTGTCTGGGGGATCAGTGTCTGAGGGGGTCAGAATCAGGAGGGGGTCAGTGTCTGGGTGGGGTCAGTGTCTGGGGTGGTCAGTGTTTGGGGGGTCACTGTCTGAGGAGGTCAGTGTCGGGGGGGTCAGTGTCTGGGGGGTCAGTGTTTGAGGGCTCAGAATCTGGAGGGGGTCAATATCTGGAGGGGGTCAGTATCTGGAGGGTGTCAGTGTCTGGAGGGGGTTCAGTGTCTGGGGGGGGTCAGTGTCTGAGGGGATCAGTGTCTAAAGGGGGTCAGTGTCTGGGGGGTCAGTATCTGGAGGGGTCAGTGTCTGGGGGGGTCAGTGTCTGAGGGGGTCAGTGTCTGGAGGGGGTCAGTGTCTGGGGCGGTCAGTGTCTGGGGGGTCAATGTCTGAGGGGTCAGTGTCTGGGGGGTCAGTATCTGTGGGGTCAGAGTCTGAGGGGGTTAGTGTCTGGAGGGTGTCAGTGTCTGGTGGCGTCAGTGTCGGAGGGGGTCAGTGTCTGAGGAGGTCAGTGTCTGTGAGGGTTCAGTGTCTGTGAAGGGTCATTTTCTGGGGGATCAGTGTCTGTGGGGTCAGTGTCTGGGGGGTCAGTATCTGGAGGAGGTCAGTATCTGAGGGGTCAGTGTCTGGGGGCTCAATATTTGGAGGGGTCAGTATCTGGAGGTGGTCAGTGTCTGGGGTGTCAGTGTCTGGGGATCAATATCTGGAGGGGTTCAGTGTCTGGGGGGTCAGAGTCTGGAGGGGGTCAGTATCTGGAGGGGTTCCGTGTCTGGGGTGTCAGTACCTGGAGTGGGGCAGTGTCGGAGGGGTCAGTGTCTGAGGGGGTCAGTGTCTGTGGGGTCAGGGTCTGGGGGGTCAGTGTCTGGGGTGTCAGTGCCTGAGGGGGTCAGTGTCTGGAGGGGGTCAGTATCTGGGTTGTCAGTATCTGAAGGGGCTCAGTGTCTGGGGTTTCAGTGTCTGGGGGGGGTCAGTATCTGGAGGGGGTCAATGTCTGGGGGGTCAGTATCTGAAGGGGGTCAGTGTCGGGGGGGGTCAGTGCCTGAGGGGTCAGTATCTGAAGGGGATCAGTTTTCTGGGGGGTCAGTGTTTGGGGGGGGTCAATATCTGGAGGGGGTCAGTGTCTGGGTGTCAGTATCTGGTGGGTCAGTGTCTGAGGGGGTCAGTATCTGGAGGGGGTCAGTATATGGAGGGGGTCAGTATCTGGAGGGGGTCAGTATCTGGAGGTCAGTGTCTGAGGGGGTCAGTATGTGGGGGGGTCAGTATCTGGAGGGTGTCAGTGTCTGGGGGGTCAGTATCTGGATGGGGTCAGTATCTGGAGGGGGTCAGTGTCTGAGGGGGTCAGTCCTGGGTTTCAGTGTCTGAGGGTGTCAGTGTCTGGAAGGGGTCGGTATCTGGAGGGGTAAGTATCTGGAGGGGGTCAGTGTCTGGAGGGGGTCAGTGTCTGGGGGTCAGTGTCTGAGAGGGTCAGTGTCTGAGGGGGTCAGTGTCTGGAGGGAGTCAGTGTCTGTGGGGTCAGTATCTGGAGGGGGTCAGTGTCTGAGGGAGTCAGTGTCTGGGGGATCAGTGTCTGAGGGGGTCAGTATCTGGAGGGGGTCAGTGTCTGGGGGATCAGTGTCTGGGGGTTCAGTGTCTGGGGGGTCAGTGTCTGGGGGTTCAGTGTCTGAGGGGGTCAGTATCTGGAGGGGGTCAGTGTCTGGAGGGGGTCAGTGTCTGGGGGTTCAGTGTCTGAGGGGGTCAGTATCAGGAGGGGGTCAGTGTCTGGGTGGGGTCAGTGTCTGAGGAGGTCAGTGTCGGGGGGGTCAGTGTCTGGGCGGACAGTGTCTGAGGAGCTCAGAATTTGGAGGGGGCCAGTATCTGGAGGGGGTCAGTGTATGTGGGGTCAATGTCTGGGGTGTCAGTGTCTGAGGGGGTCAGTGTCTGAGGGGGTCAGTGTCTGAGGGGGTCAGTGTCTGAGGGGGTCAGTGTCTGGAAGGTCAGTTTCTGGGAGGTCAGTGACTGGGGGTCAGTGTCTGAGAGGGTCAGTGTCTGGAGGGGCTCTGTGTCTGGGGGTTCAGTGTCTGGGGGGGTCAGTATCTGGAGGGGGTCAGTGTCTGGGGCGGTCAGTGTCTGCGGTGTCAGTGTCTGGGGGTCAGTATCTGGGGGGGTCAGTATCTGGAGGGGGTCAGTGTCTGGAGGGGGTCAGTGATGGAGCGGGTCATTTTCTGGGGGGTCAGTATCTGGGCCATCAGTAACTGGAGGGGGTCAGTGTCTGGGGGGTCAGTGTCTGAGGAGGTCAATGTCTGTGGGGTCAGTGTCTGAGTGGGTCTGTATCTGGGGGGTCAGTGTCTGGGGATCAGTGTCTGAGGGGGTCAGTTCCTGGAGGGGTTCAGTGTCTGAGGGGGAGTCAGTATTTGGAGGGGGTCAGTGTCTGGGGTGTCAGCATCTAGAGGGGGTCAGTGTCTGGTGGGGGTCAGGGTCTGGGGGGTCAGTATCTGGAGGTGATCAGTGTCTGAGGGGGTCAGTATCTGGAGGGGGTCAGTATCTGGAGGGGGTCAGTGTCTGAGGGGGTCAGTATCTGGAGGGGATCAGTGTCTGGGGGGGTCAGTGTCTGAGGGAGTCAGTGTCTGGGGATTCAGTGTCTGAGGGGGTCAGTATCTGGAGGGGGTCAGTGTCTGGGGGATCAGTGTCTGGGGGGTCAGTGTCTCGGGGTCAGTGTCTGGGGGTTCAGTGTCTGAGGGGGTCAGTGTCTGGAGGGGGACAGTGTCTGGAGGGGGTCAGTGTCTGGGGGTTCAGTGTCTGAGGGGGTCAGTATCAGGAGGGGGTCAGTGTCTGGGTGGGGTCAGTATCTGGAGGGGTTCAGTGTCTGGGGTGTCAGTGTCTGAGGGAGTCAGTGTCTGGGGGTTCAGTGTCTGAGGGGATCAGTATCTGGAGGGGGTCAGTGTCTGGGGGGTCAGTGTCTGGGGGTTCAGTGTCTGGGGGTCAGTGTCTGGGGGTTCAGTGTCTGAGGGGCTCAGTATCTGGAGGGGGTCAGTGTCTGGAGGGGGTCAGTGTCTGGGGGGTCAGTGTCTGAGGGGGTCAGTATCAGGAAGTGGTCAGTGTCTGGGCGGTCAGTGTCTGAGGGGGTCAGAATCTGGAGGGGGCCAGTATCTGGAGGGGGTCAGTGTCTGTGGGGTCAATGTCTGGGGTGTCAGTGTCTGAGGGGGTCAGTGTCTGAGGGGCTCAGTGTCTGGAGGGGGTCAGTGTCTGGTGGGTCAGTGTCTAAGGGGGTCAGTGTCTGGAGGGGGTCAGTGTCTGGAAGGTCAGTTTCTGGGGGGTCAGTGTCTGAGAGGGTCAGTGTCTGGAGGGGCTCCGTGTCTGGGGGTTCAGTGTCTGGGGGGGGGGGGTCAGTGTCTGAGGGGATCAGTGTCTGGAGGGGGTCAGTGTCTGGGGGGTCAGTATCTGGAGGGGATCAGTGTCTGGGGGGTCAGTGTCTGAGGGGGTCAGTATCTGGAGGGGGTCAGTGTCTGGGGGGTCAGTGTCTGGGGGGTCATTGTCTTAGGGGTCAGTGTCTGGGGGGTCAGTATCTGTGGGGTCAGTGAGTGAGGGATTCAGTGTCTGGAGGGGGTCTGTGTCTGGTGGGGTCAGTGTCGGGGGGGTCAGTGTCTGAAATGGTCAGTGTCTGTGAGGGGTCAGTGTCTGTGAGGGGTCAATGTCTGAGGGGGTCAGTGTCAGTGAAGGGTCAGTGTCTGGGGGATCAGTGTCTGGGGGGTCAGTATCTGTGGGGTCAGTGTCTGACGGGGTTAGGGTCTGGAGGGTGTCAGTGTCTGGTGGGGTCAGTGTCGGAAGGGGTCAGTGTCTGGAGGGGGTGAGTGTCTGTGGGGTCAGTGTTTGAGGGTGTCAGTATCTGGAGGGGGTCAATGTCTGGGTGGTCAGTGTCTGGGTGGTCAGTGTCTGTGGGGTCAGTGTCTGAGGGGGTCAGTGTCTGGAGGGGGTCAGTGTCTGGGGGGTCAGTGTCTGGGGTGTCAGTATCAGGAGGGGGTCAGTGTCTGGGGTGTCAGTGTCTGGGGGGTCAGCGTCTGGGGGACAGTGTCTGGGGTGTCAGTGTCTGGGGGTCTGTATCCGGAGGGGGTCAGTGTCGGTGGGGTCGGTATCTGGGACGGTCAGTGTCTGGGGTGGGTCAGTGTCTGGTGAGGTCAGTGTCTGGGGTGGTCAGTGTCTGGAGGGGGTCAGTATCTGGAGGGGGTCAGTGTCTGAGGGGGTCAGTATCTGGAGGGGTGCCAGTATCTGGAGGGGGTCAGTATCTGGAGGGGGTCAGTGGCTGGGAGGTCAGTGTCTGAGGGGGTCAGTATCTGAGGGGGTCATTGTCTGGGGGGTCAGTATCTGAAGGGGGTCAGTGTATGGGGGTTCAGTAACTGAGGGGGTCAGTGTCTGAGGAGGTCAGTATCTGTAGGGGGTCAGTGTCTGGGGGTCAGTATATGAAGGGGGTCAGTGTCTGTGGGGTCAGTGTCTGGGGGGGTCAGTGTCTTGGGGGGTCAGTGTCTGAGGGGGTCAGTGTCTGGAGGGGGACAGTGTCTGGGATGTCAGTGTCTGGGGGATCAGTGTCTGAGGGGGTCAGAATCAGGAGGGGGTCAGTGTCTGGGTGGGGTCAGTGTCTGGGGTGGTCAGTGTTTGGGGGGTCACTGTCTGAGGAGGTCAGTGTCGGGGGGGTCAGTGTCTGGGGGGTCAGTGTCTGAGGGCTCAGAATCTGGAGGGGGTCAGTATCTGGAGGGGGTCAGTATCTGGAGGGTGTCAGTGTCTGGAGTGGGTTCAGTGTCTGGAGGGTGTCAGTGTCTGGTGGGGTCAGTGTCGGAGGGGGTCAGTGTCTGAGGAGGTCAGTGTCTGTGAGGGTTCAGTGTCTGTGAAGGGTCAATTTCTGGGGGATCAGTGTCTGGGGGGTCAGTATCTGGAGGGTGTCAGTGTCAGTGGGGTCAGTGTCTGGGGGGTCAGTATCTGGAGGAGGTCAGTGTCTGAGGGGTCAGTGTCTGGGGGCTCAATATTTGGAGGGGTCAGTATTTGGAGGTGGTCAGTGTCTGGGGTGTCAGTGTCTGGGGATCAATATCTGGAGGGGTTCAGTGTCTGGGGTGTCAGAGTCTGGAGGGGGTCAGTATCTGGAGGGGTTTCGTGTCTGGGGTGTCAGTACCTGGAGTGGGGCAGTGTTGGAGGGGTTAGTGTCTGAGGGGGTCAGTGTCTGGGGGGTCAGGGTCTGGGGGGTCAGTGTCTGGGGTGTCAGTGACTGAGGGGGTCAGTGTCTGGAGGGGGTCAGTATCTGGTTTGTCAGTATCTGAAGGGGCTCAGTGTCTGGGGTTTCAGTGTCTGGGGGGGGTCAGTATCTGGAGGGGGTCAGTGTCTGGGGGGTCAGTATCTGAAGGGGGTCAGTGTCGGGGGGGGTCAGTGCCTGAGGGGTCAGTATCTGAAGGCGATCAGTGTCTGGGGGGTCAGTGTTTGGGTGGGGGTCAATATCTGGAGGGGGTCAGTGTCTGGGTGTCAGTATCTGGTGGGTCAGTGTCTGAGGGGGTCAGTGTCTGAAGGGGTCAGTGTCTGGAGGGGGTCAGTGTCTGTGGGGTCAGTATATGGAGGGGGTCAGTGTCTGAGGGGGTCAGTGTCGGGGGGTCAGTATCTGGAGGGGGTCAGTGTCTGGGGGTCAGTGTCTGAGGGGTCACTGTCTGGGGAGTCAGTATCTGGAGGGGGTCAGTGTCTGGGGGGGTCAGTGTCTGTGAGGGGGTCAGTATTTGGAGGGGGTCAGTGTCTGGGGGTTCAGTGTCTGGGGGGTCAGTATCTGGAGGGGGTCAGTGTCTGGAGGGGTTCAGTGTCTGGGGGGTGAGTGTTTGAGGGGGTCAGTATCTGGAGGGGGTCACTATCTGGAGGGTATGTGTCTGGGGGGTCATTGTCTGAGGGTGTCAGTATCTGGAGGGGGTCAGAGTCTGGGGGGTCAGTATCTGGGGGATCAGTGTCTGAGGGGGTCAGTGTCTGGGTTGTCAGTGTTTGAGGGGGTCAGTATCTGGAGGGGGTCAGTGTCTGAGGGGGTCAGTATCTGGATGGGATCAGTATCTGGAGGGGGTCAGTATCTGGAGGGGGTCAGTGTCTGGAGGGGGTCAGTATTTGGAGGGTCAGTGTCTGGGTGGTCAGTGTCTGGGGGGTCAGTGTCTGAGGGGGTCAGTGTCTGTGGGGTCATTGTCTGAGGGGGTCAGTATCTGGAGGGGGTCAGGGTCTGTGCGGTGAGTGTCTGAGGGGATCAGTATCTGGAGGGGGTCAGTATCTGGAGGGGGTCAGTGTCTGGGGTGTCACTGTCTGGGGGGTGAGTTTCTGAGGGGGTCAGTGTCTGGAGGGCATCAGTGTCTGTGGGGTCAGTGTCTGTGGGGTAAGTTTCTGAGGGGGTCAGTGTCTGGAGGGGGTCAGTGTCTGGGGGGTCAGTGTCTGGGAGGTCAGTTTCTGGGGGTTCAGTGCCTGGGGGGTCAGTGTCTGGGGGGTCTGTGTCTGGAGGGGGTCAGTATCTGGGGGGTCAGTGTCTAAGGGGGTGTCACTATCTGGAGGTGGTCAGTGTCTGAGGGGGCGACAGTATCTGGAGGGGGTCAGTATCTGTAGGGGGTCAGTGTCTGGGGGGTCACTGTCTGAGGGGGTCAGTGTCTGAGGGGGTCAGTATCAGCGGGGTCAGTGTCTGAGGGGCTCAGTATCTGGAGGGGGTCAGTGTCTGAGGGGCTCAATGTCTGGGGGGTCAGTGTCTGAAGGGTCAGTGTCTGGGGGGTCAGTATCTGGGGGGTCAGTATCTGGAGGGGATCAGTTTCTGGAGGGGGTCAGTGACGGAGGGGGTCATTTTCTGGGGGGTCAGTATCTGGGCCGTCAGTAACTGGAGGGGGTCAGTGTCTGGGGGGGGTCAGTGTCTGAGGAGGTCAATGTCTGTGGGGTCAGTGTCTGAGTGGGTCTGTATCTGGGGGGTCAGTGTCTGGGGGTCAGTGTCTGAGGGGGTCAGTTTCTGGAGGCGTTCAGTGTCTGAGGGGCAGTCAGTATCTGGAGGGGGTCAGTGTCTGGGGGGTCAGCATCTAGAGGGGGTCAGTGTCTGGAGGGGGTCAGTGTCTGGGGGGTCAGTATCTGGAGGGGGTCAGTGTCTGAGGGGGTCAGTATCTGGAGGGGGTCAGTATCTGGAGGAGGTCAGTGTCTGATGGGGTCAGTGTCTGGAGGGGGTCAGTGTCTGGGTGTTCAGTGTCTGGGGGGTCAGTGTCTGGGAGGTCAGTTTCTGGGGGTTCAGTGCCTGGGGGGTCAGTGTCTGGGGGGTCTGTGTCTGGAGGGGGTCAGTATCTGGGGGGTCAGTGTCTAAGGGGGTGTCACTATCTGGAGGGGGTCAGTGTCTGAGGGGGCGACAGTATCTGGAGGGGGTCAGTATCTGTAGGGGGTCAGTGTCTGGGGGGTCACTGTCTGAGGGGGTCAGTGTCTGAGGGGGTCAGTATCAGCGGGGTCAGTGTCTGAGGGGCTCAGTATCTGGAGGGGGTCAGTGTCTGAGGGGCTCAATGTCTGGGGGGTCAGTGTCTGAAGGGTCAGTGTCTGGGGGGTCAGTATCTGGGGGGTCAGTATCTGGAGGGGATCAGTTTCTGGAGGGGGTCAGTGACGGAGGGGGTCATTTTCTGGGGGGTCAGTATCTGGGTCGTCAGTAACTGGAGGGGGTCAGTGTCTGAGGAGGTCAATGTCTGTGGGGTCAGTGTCTGAGTGGGTCTGTATCTGGGGGGTCAGTGTCTGGGGGTCAGTGTCTGAGGGGGAGTCAGTATCTGGAGGGGGTCAGTGTCTGGGGGGTCAGCATCTAGAGGGGGTCAGTGTCTGGAGGGGGTCAGTGTCTGGGGGGTCAGTATCTGGAGGGGGTCAGTGTCTGAGGGGGTCAGTATCTGGAGGGGGTCAGTATCTGGGGGGGATCAGTGTCTGAGGGGGTCAGTATCTGGAGGGGGTCAGTATCTGGAGGAGGTCAGTGTCTGATGGGGTCAGTGTCTGGAGGGGGTCAGTGTCTGGGTGTTCAGTGTCTGGGGGGTCAGTGTCTGGGGGTTCAGTGTCTGAGGGGGTCAGTATCTGGAGGGGATCAGTGTCTGGAGGTAGTCAGTGTCTGGGGGGTCAGTGTCTGAGGGGGTCAGTATCAGGAGGGGGTCAGTGTCTGGGTGGTGTCAGTGTCTGCGGCTGTCAGTGTCTGGGGGGTCAGTGACTGAGGAGGTCAGTATCGAGGGGGGGTCAGTGTTTGGGTGGTCAGTGTCTGAGGGGTTCAGAATCTGGAGGGGGTCAGTATCTGGAGGGGGTCAGTATCTGGAGGGGGTCAGTGTCTGTGGGGTCAATGTCTGGGGTGTCAGTGTCTGAGGGGTCAGTGTCTGGGGGGCTCAGTGTCTGGGGGTTCAGTGTCTGGGGGGGGTAAGTGTCTGAGGGGATCAGTGTCTGGAGGGGGTCAGTGTCTGTGGTGTCAGTATCTGGAGGGGGTCAGTGTCTGAGGGGTCACTGTCTGAGGGGGTCAGTGTCAGGAGGGGGTCAGTATCTGGAGGGTGTCAGTGTCTGCGGGGTCAGTGTCTGGGGGGTCAGTATCTGGGGGGTCAGTATCTGGAGGGGGTCAGTGTCTGGAGGGGGTCAGTGACGGAGGGGGTCATTTTCTGGGGGGTCAGTATCTGGGCCGTCAGTAACTGGAGGGGGTCAGTGTCTGGGGGGTCAGTGTCTGAGGAGGTCAATGTCTGTGGGGTCAATGTCTGAGTGGGTCTGTATCTGGGGGGTCAGTGTCTGGGGATCAGTGTCTGAGGGGGTCAGTTTCTGGAGGGGTTCAGTGTCTGAGGGGGATTCAGTATCTGGAGGGGGTCAGTGTCTGGGGGGTCAGCATCTAGAGCGGGTCAGTGTCTGGAGGGGGCCAGTGTCTGGGGGGTCAGTATTTGGAGGGGGTCAGTGTCTGAGGGGCTCAGTATCTGGAGGGGGTCAGTATCTGGAGGGGGTCAGTGTCTGAGGGGGTCAGTATCTGGAGGGGGTCAGTGTCTGGGGGGTCAGTGTCTGAGGGAGTCAGTGTCTGGGGGTTCAGTGTCTGAGGGGTTCAGTATCTGGAGGGGGTTATTGTCTGGGGGGTCAGTGTCTGGGGGGTCACTGTCTGGGGGTCAGTGTCTGGGGGTTCAGTGTCTGAGGGGGTCAGTATCTGGAGGGGGTCAGTGTCTGGAGGGGGTCAGTGTCTGGGGGGTCAGTGTCTGAGGGGGTCAGTGTCTGGGTGGGGTCAGTGTCTGGGTGGGGTCAGTGTCTGGGGGGGTCAGTGTCTGGGGGATCAGTGTCTGAGGAGGTCAGTGTCGGGGGGTTCAGTGGCTGGGCGGTCAGTGTCTGAGGGGGTCAGAATCTGGAGGGGGCCAGTATCTGGAGGGGGTCAGTGTCTGTGGGGTCATTGTCTGGGGTGTCAGTGTCTGAGGGAGTCAGTGTCTGAGGAGGTCAGTGTCTGGAAGGTCAGTTTCTGGCGGGTCAGTGTCTGGGGGGGTCAGTGTCTGGGGGGTCAGTGTTTGAGGGGGTCAGTATCTGGAGGGGGTCAGTGTCTGAAGGGGTCAGTATCTGGATGGGGTCAGTATCTGGAGGGGGTCAGTATCTGGAGGGGGTCAGTGTCTGGAGGGGGTCAGTATTTGGAGGGTCAGTGTCTGGGTTGTCAGTGTCTGGGGGGTCAGTGTCTGAGGGGGTCAGTGTCTGTGGGGTCATTGTCTGAGGGGGGTCAGTATCTGGAGGGGGTCAGGGTCTGTGCGGTGAGTGTCTGAGGGGGTCAGTATCTGGAGGGGGTCAGTATCTGGAGGGGGTCAGTGTCTGGGGTGTCACTGTCTGGGGGGTGAGTTTCTGAGGGGGTCAGTGTCTGGAGGGCATCAGTGTCTGTGGGGTCAGTGTCTGTGGGGTCAGTTTCTGAGGGGGTCAGTGTCTGGAGGGGGTCAGTGTCTGGGGGGTCAGTGTCTGGGAGGTCAGTTTCTGGGGGTTCAGTGCCTGGGGGGTCAGTGTCTGGGGGGTCTGTTTCTGGAGGGGGTCAGTATCTGGGGGGTCAGTGTCTAAGGAGGTGTCACTATCTGGAGGGGGTCAGTGTCTGAGGGGGCGACAGTATCTGGAGGGGGTCAGTATCTGTAGGGGGTCAGTGTCTGGGGGGTCACTGTCTGAGGGGGTCAGTGTCTGAGGGGGTCAGTATCAGCAGGGTCAGTGTCTGAGGGGCTCAGTATCTGGAGGGGGTCAGTGTCTGAGGGGCTCAATGTCTGGGGGGTCAGTGTCTGAAGGGTCAGTGTCTGGGGGGTCAGTATCTGGGGGGTCAGTATCTGGAGGGGGTCAGTTTCTGGAGGGGGTCAGTGACGGAGGGGGTCATTTTCTGGGGGGTCAGTATCTGGGCCGTCAGTAACTGGAGGGGGTCAGTGTCTGGGGGGGTCAGTGTCTGAGGAGGTCAATGTCTGTGGGGTCAGTGTCTGAGTGGGTCTGTATCTGGGGGGTCAGTGTCTGGGGGTCAGTGTCTGAGGGGGTCAGTTTCTGGAGGGGTTCAGTGTCTGAGGGGGAGTCAGTATCTGGAGGGGGTCAGTGTCTGGGGGGTCAGCATCTAGAGGGGGTCAGTGTCTGGAGGGGGTCAGTGTCTGGGGGGTCAGTATCTGGAGGGGGTCAGTGTCTGAGGGGGTCAGTATCTGGAGGGGGTCAGTATCTGGGGGGGATCAGTGTCTGAGGGGGTCAGTAACTGGAGGGGGTCAGTATCTGGAGGAGGTCAGTGTCTGATGGGGTCAGTGTCTGGAGGGGGTCAGTGTCTGGGTGTTCAGTGTCTGGGGGGTCAGTGTCTGGGGGTTCAGTGTCTGAGGGGGTCAGTGTCTGGGTGGTGTCAGTGTCTGCGGCTGTCAGTGTCTGGGGGGTCAGTGTCTGAGGAGGTCAGTATCGAGGGGGGGTCAGTGTTTGGGCGGTCATTGTCTGAGGGGTTCAGAATCTGGAGGGGGTCAGTATCTGGAGGGGGTCAGTATCTGGAGGGGGTCAGTGTCTGTGGGGTCAATGTCTGGGGTGTCAGTGTCTGAGGGGTCAGTGTCTGAGGGGGTCAGTGTCTGGAGGGGTTCAGTGTCTGGTGGGTCAGTTTCTGGGGGGGTCAGTGTCTGGAGGGGGTCAATGTCTGGAAGGTCAGTTTCTGGGGGGTCAGTGTCTGGGGGGTCAGTGTCCGAGAGGGTCAGTGTCTGGAGGGGCTCAGTGTCTGGGGGTTCAGTGTCTGGGGGGGTAAGTGTCTGAGGGGGTAAGTGTCTGAGGGGGTCAGTGTCTGTGGGGTCAGTATCTGGAGGGGGTCAGTGTCTGGGGGGTCACTGTCTGAGGGGGTCAGTGTCAGGAGGGGGTCAGTATCTGGAGGGGGTCAGTGTCTGCGGGGTCAGTGTCTGGGGGGTCAGTATCTGGGGGGTCAGTATCTGGAGGGGGTCAGTGTCTGGAGGGGGTCAGTGACGGAGGGGGTCATTTTCTGGGGGGTCAGTGTCTGAGGAGGTCAATGTCTGTGGGGTCAGTGTCTGAGTGGGTCTGTATCTGGGGGGTCAGTGTCTGGGGGTCAGTGTCTGAGGGGGTCAGTTTCTGGAGGGGTTCAGTGTCTGAGGGGGATTCAGTATCTGGAGGGGGTCAGTGTCTGGGGGGTCAGCATCTAGAGCGGGTCAGTGTCTGGAGGGGGCCAGTGTCTGGGGGGTCAGTATTTGGAGGGGGTCAGTGTCTGAGGGGGTCAGTATCTGGAGGGTTCAGTATCTGGGGGGATCAGTGTCTGAGGGGGTCAGTATCTGGAGGGGGTCAGTATCTGGAGGGGGTCAGTGTCTGAGGGGGTCAGTATCTGGAGGGGGTCAGTGTCTGGGGGGTCAGTGTCTGAGGGAGTCAGTGTCTGGGGGTTCAGTGTCTGAGGGGTTCAGGATCTGGAGGGGGTTATTGTCTGGGGGGTCAGTATTTGGAGGGTCAGTGTCTGGGTGGTCAGTGTCTGGGGGGTCAGTGTCTGAGGGGGTCAGTGTCTGTGGGGTCATTGTCTGAGGGGGTCAGTATCTGGAGGGGGTCAGGGTCTGTGCGGTGAGTGTCTGAGGGGGTCAGTATCTGGAGGGGGTCAGTATCTGGAGGGGGTCAGTGTCTGGGGTGTCACTGTCTGGGGGGTGAGTTTCTGAGGGGGTCAGTGTCTGGAGGGCATCAGTGTCTGTGGGGTCAGTGTCTGTGGGGTCAGTTTCTGAGGGGGTCAGTGTCTGGAGGGGGTCAGTGTCTGGGGGGTCAGTGTCTGGGAGGTCAGTTTCTGGGGGTTCAGTGCCTGGGGGGTCAGTGTCTGGGGGGTCTGTGTCTGGAGGGGGTCAGTATCTGGGGGGTCAGTGTCTAAGGAGGTGTCACTATCTGGAGGGGGTCAGTGTCTGAGGGGGCGACAGTATCTGGAGGGGGTCAGTATCTGTAGGGGGTCAGTGTCTGGGGGGTCACTGTCTGAGGGGGTCAGTGTCTGAGGGGGTCAGTATCAGCGGGGTCAGTGTCTGAGGGGCTCAGTATCTGGAGGGGGTCAGTGTCTGAGGGGCTCAATGTCTGGGGGGTCAGTGTCTGAAGGGTCAGTGTCTGGGGGGTCAGTATCTGGGGGGTCAGTATCTGGAGGGGGTCAGTTTCTGGAGGGGGTCAGTGACGGAGGGGGTCATTTTCTGGGGGGTCAGTATCTGGGCCGTCAGTAACTGGAGGGGGTCAGTGTCTGGGGGGGTCAGTGTCTGAGGAGGTCAATGTCTGTGGGGTCAGTGTCTGAGTGGGTCTGTATCTGGGGGGTCAGTGTCTGGGGGTCAGTGTCTGAGGGGGTCAGTTTCTGGAGGGGTTCAGTGTCTGAGGGGGAGTCAGTATCTGGAGGGGGTCAGTGTCTGGGGGGTCAGCATCTAGAGGGGGTCAGTGTCTGGAGGGGGTCAGTGTCTGGGGGGTCAGTATCTGGAGGGGGTCAGTGTCTGAGGGGGTCAGTATCTGGAGGGGGTCAGTATCTGGGGGGGATCAGTGTCTGAGGGGGTCAGTAACTGGAGGGGGTCAGTATCTGGAGGAGGTCAGTGTCTGATGGGGTCAGTGTCTGGAGGGGGTCAGTGTCTGGGTGTTCAGTGTCTGGGGGGTCAGTGTCTGGGGGTTCAGTGTCTGAGGGGGTCAGTATCTGGAGGGGATCAGTGTCTGGAGGGGGTCAGTGTCTGGGGGGTCAGTGTCTGAGGGGGTCAGTATCAGGAGGGGGTCAGTGTCTGGGTGGTGTCAGTGTCTGCGGCTGTCAGTGTCTGGGGGGTCAGTGTCTGAGGAGGTCAGTATCGAGGGGGGGTCAGTGTTTGGGCGGTCATTGTCTGAGGGGTTCAGAATCTGGAGGGGGTCAGTATCTGGAGGGGGTCAGTATCTGGAGGGGGTCAGTGTCTGTGGGGTCAATGTCTGGGGTGTCAGTGTCTGAGGGGTCAGTGTCTGAGGGGGTCAGTGTCTGGAGGGGTTCAGTGTCTGGTGGGTCAGTTTCTGGGGGGGTCAGTGTCTGGAGGGGGTCAGTGTCTGGAAGGTCAGTTTCTGGGGGGTCAGTGTCTGGGGGGTCAGTGTCCGAGAGGGTCAGTGTCTGGAGGGGCTCAGTGTCTGGGGGTTCAGTGTCTGGGGGGGTAAGTGTCTGAGGGGATCAATGTCTGGAGGGGGTCAGTGTCTGTGGGGTCAGTATCTGGAGGGGGTCAGTGTCTGGGGGGTCACTGTCTGAGGGGGTCAGTGTCAGGAGGGGGTCAGTATCTGGAGGGGGTCAGTGTCTGCGGGGTCAGTGTCTGGGGGGTCAGTATCTGGGGGGTCAGTATCTGGAGGGGGTCAGTGTCTGGAGGGGGTCAGTGACGGAGGGGTCATTTTCTGGGGGGTCAGTGTCTGAGGAGGTCAATGTCTGTGGGGTCAATGTCTGAGTGGGTCTGTATCTGGGGGGTCAGTGTCTGGGGATCAGTGTCTGAGGGGGTCAGTTTCTGGAGGGGTTCAGTGTCTGAGGGGGATTCAGTATCTGGAGGGGGTCAGTGTCTGGGGGGTCAGCATCTAGAGCGGGTCAGTGTCTGGAGGGGGCCAGTGTCTGGGGGGTCAGTATTTGGAGGGGGTCAGTGTCTGAGGGGGTCAGTATCTGGAGGGTTCAGTATCTGGGGGGATCAGTGTCTGAGGGGCTCAGTATCTGGAGGGGGTCAGTATCTGGAGGGGGTCAGTGTCTGAGGGGGTCAGTATCTGGAGGGGGTCAGTGTCTGGGGGTTCAGTGTCTGAGGGGTTCAGTATCTGGAGGGGGTTATTGTCTGGGGGATCAGTGTCTGGGGGGTCACTGTCTGGGGGTCAGTGTCTGGGGGTTCAGTGTCTGAGGGGGTCAGTATCTGGAGGGGGTCAGTGTCTGGAGGAGGTCAGTGTCTGGGGGGTCAGTGTCTGAGGGGGTCAGTGTCTGGGTGGGGTCAGTGTCTGGGTGGGGTCAGTGTCTGGGGGGGTCAGTGTCTGGGTGGTCAGTGTCTGAGGAGGTCAGTGTCGGGGGGTTCAGTGGCTGGGCGGTCAGTGTCTGAGGGGGTCAGAATCTGGAGGGGGCCAGTATCTGGAGGGGGTCAGTGTCTGTGGGGTCAATGTCTGGGGTGTCAGTGTCTGAGGGAGTCAGTGTCTGAGGAGGTCA
This sequence comes from Carcharodon carcharias, assembly GCF_017639515.1. Taxonomy (NCBI): domain Eukaryota; kingdom Metazoa; phylum Chordata; class Chondrichthyes; order Lamniformes; family Lamnidae; genus Carcharodon; species Carcharodon carcharias. The sequence goes on from NW_024470847.1 coordinate 262,469, forward strand.
GTGTCTGGAAGGTCAGTTTCTGGCGGGTCAGTGTCTGGGGGGACAGTGTCTGAGATGTTCAGTGTCTGGAGGGGCTCCGTGTCTGGGGGTTCAGTGTCTGGAGGGGGGGGCAGTGTCTGAGGGGATCAGTGTCTGGAGGGGGTCAGTGTCTGTGAGGTCAGTATCTGGAGGGGATCAGTGTCTGGGGGGTCAGTGACTTAGGGGGTCAGTATCTGGAGGGGGTCAGTGTCTGGGGCGGTCAGTGTCTGGGGGGTCAGTGTCTGGGAGGTCAGTGTCTGGGGGTCAGTATCTGGGGGGTCAGTATCTGGAGGGGGTCAGTGTCTGGAGGGGGTCAGTGACGGACGGGGTCATTTTCTGGGGGTTCAGTATCTGGGCCGTCATAACTGGAGGGGGTCAGTGTCTGGGGGGTCAGTGTATGAGGAGGTCATTGTCTGTGGGGTCAGTGTCTGAGTGGGTCTGTATCTGGGGGGTCAGTGTCTGGGAATCAGTGTCTGAGGGGGTCAGTTTCTGGAGGGGTTCAGTGTCTGAGGGGGAGTCAGTATCAGGACGGGGTCAGTGTCTGGGGGGTCAGCATCTAGAGGGGGTCAGTGTCTGGAGGGTGTCAGTGTCTGGGGGGTCAGTATCTGGAGGGGGTCAGTGTCTGAGGGGGTCAGTATCTGCAGTGGGTCAGTATCTGGGGGGGATCAGTATCTGGAGGGGGTCAGTGTCTGAGGGGGTCAGTATCTGGAGGGGGTCAGTGTCTGGGGGTCAGTGTCTGAGGGAGTCAGTGTCTGGGGGTTCAGTGTCTGAGGGGGTCAGTATCTGGAGGGGGTCAGTGTCTGGGGGGTCAGTGTCTGGGGGGTCAGTGTCTGGGGGTCAGTGTCTGGGGGTTCAGTGTCTGAGGGGGTCAGTGTCTGGAGGGGGTCAGTGTCTGGAGGGGGTCAGTGTCTGGGGGGGTCAGTGTCTGAGGGGGTCAGTATCTGGAGGGGGTCAGTGTCTGGGTGGGGTCAGTGTCTGGGGGGGTCAGTGTCTGGGGGTCAGTGTCTGAGGAGGTCAGTGTCGGGGGGGTCAGTGTCTGGGCGGTCAGTGTCTGAGGGGGTCAGAATCTTGAGGGGGCCAGTATCTGGAGGGGGTCAGTGTCTGTGGGGTCAATGTCTGGGGTGTCAGTGTCTGAGGGGGTCAGTGTCTGAGGGGGTCAGTGTCTGGAGGGGGTCAGTGTCTGGTGGGTCAGTGTCTAATGGGGTCAGTGTCTGGAGGGGGTCAGTGTCTGGAAGGTCAGTTTCTGGGGGGTCAGTGTCTGAGAGGGTCAGTGTCTGGAGGGGCTCCGTGTCTGGGGGTTCAGTGTCTGGGGGTGGGGTCAGTGTCTGAGGGGATCAGTGTCTGGAGGGTTTCAGTGTCTGGGGGGTCAGTATCTGGACGTGGTCAGTGTCTGGGGGGTCAGTGTCTGAGGGGGTCAGTGTCTGGAGGGGGTCAGTGTCTGGGGGTTTCAGTGTCTGGGGGGTCATTGTCTTAGGGGTCAGTGTCTGGGGGGTCAGTATCTGTGGGGTCAGTGAGTGAGGGATTCAGTGTCTGGAAGGCGTCTGTGTCTGGTGCGGTCAGTGTCGGGGGGGTCAGTGTCTGAAATGGTCAGTGTCTGTGAGGGGTCAGTTTCTGTGAGGGGTCAATGTCTGAGGGGGTCAGTGTCAGTGAAGGGTCAGTGTCTGGGGGATCAGTGTCTGGGGGGTAACTATCTGGAGGGGTCAGTATCTGGAGGGGGTCAGTGTCTGGAGGGGTCAGTGTCTGGGTGGGTCAGTGTCTGAGGGGGTCAGTGTCTGGGGGGTCAGTGTCTGAGGGTATAAGTATCTGGGGGGTCAGTTTCTGGGGGGGTCAGTGTCTGAGGGGGTCAGTGTCTGGGGGGTCAGTGTCTGGGGGTGTCAGACACTTGGGGGGTCATTATCTGGCGGGGTCAGTGTCTGGGGGGTCAGAATCTGGGGGGGTCAGTGTCTGAGGGGTTCAGACACTGGGGTTTCAGTGTTTGGGGGTTCAGACACTGGGGGTGTCAGTGTCTGGGGGGGGTTAGTGTCTGAAGGGGGTCAGTGTCTGGGGGGGTCATTGTCTGGTGTGTCAGTATCTGGAGGGGGTCAGTGTCTGAGAGGGTCAGTATCTGGAGGGTGTCAGTATCTGGGGGGTCAGTGTCTGGAGGGTCATTGTCTGGAGGGTCAGTGTCTGGGAGGTCAGTGTCTGGTGGGTCAGTATCAGGAGGGGGTCAGTGTCTGGGGTGTCAGTGCCTGGGGTGTCAGTGTCTGGGGGACAGTTTCTGGGGTGTCAGTGTCTGGGGGTCAGTATCAGGAGGGGGTCAGTGTCGGGGTGGTCGGTATCTGGGACGGTCAGTGTCTGGGGAGGGTCAGTGTCTGGGGGGGTCAGTGTCTGGATGGGGTCAGTATCTGGAGGGGGTCAGTGTCTGGGGGGTCAGTATCTGGAGGGGTGCCAGTATCTGGAGGGGGTCAGTATCTGGAGGGGTTCAGTGGCTGGGGGGTCAGTGTCTGAGGGGGTCAGTATCTGAGGGGGTCATTGCCTGGGGGGTCAGTATCTGAAGGGGGTCAGTGTCTGGGGGTTCCGTGTCTGAGGGGGTCAGTGTCTGAGGGGGTCAGTATCTGTAGGGGGTCAGTGTCTGGGGGGTCAGTGTCTGTGGGGTCAGTGTCTGGGGGGGTCAGTGTCTTGGGGGGTCAGTGTCTGATTGGTCAGTGTCTGGAGGGGGACAGTGTCTGGGGGGTCAGTGTCTGAGGGATCAGTGTCTGAGGGGGTCAGTATCTGGAGGGGGTCAGTGTCTGGGGGGTCAGTGTCTGAGGGGGTCAGTGTCTGTGGGGTCAGTGTCTGAGGGGTTCAGAATCAGGAGGGTGTCAGTGTCTGGGTGGGGTCTGTGTCTGGGGTGGTCAGTGTCTGGGGGGTCAGTGTCTGAGGAGGTCAGTGTCGGGGGGGTCAGTGTCTGGGGGGTCAGTGTCTGAGGGCTCAGAAACTGGAGGGGGTCAGTATCTGGAGGGGGTAAGTATCTGGAGGGTATCAGTGTCTGGAGGGGGTTGAGTGTCTGGGGGGGTCAGTATGTGGAGGGCATCAGTGTCTGGGGGGTCAGTGTCTGAGGGGGTCAGTGTCTGGAGGGGTCAGTGTCTGGGGCGGTCAGTGTCTGGGGGGTCAATGTCTGAGGGGTCAGTGTCTGGGGGGTCAGTATCTGTGGGGTCAGTGTCTGGGGGGTTAGTGTCTGGAGGGTGTCAGTGTCTGGTGGGGTCAGTGTCGGAGGGGGTCAGTGTCTAAGGAGGTCAGTGTCTGTGAGGGTTCAGTGTCTGTGAGGGGTCAGTGTCTGAGGGGGTCAGTGTCTGTGAAGGGTCAGTTTCTGGGGGATCAGTGTCTGGGAGGTCAGTATCTGGAGGGGGTCAGTATCTGAGGGGGTCAGTATCAGGAGGGGGTCAGTGTCGGGGGTGTCAGTGTCTGGGGGTCAGTGTCTTGGGGACAGTGTCTGGGGGGTCAGTATCTGGAGGGGGTCAGTATCTGGAGGGGGTCAGTGTCTGGAGGGGTCAGTGTCTTGGGGGGTCAGTGTCTGGGAGGTCAGTGTCTGAGGGGGTCAGTATCTGGGGGGTCAGTATCTGGGGGGGTCAGTGTCTGAGGGGGTCAGTGTCTGGAGGGGGTCAGTGTCTGGGGTGTCAGTGTCTGAGGGGGTCAGTGCCTGGTGGGTCAGTGTCTGAGGGGTCAGTGTCTGGGGGGTCAGTATCTGGGGCGTCTGTGTCTGAGGGGGTCAGTGTCTGGAGGGGGTCAGTGTCTGGGGGTGTCAGTGTCTGAGGGGGTCAGTGTCTGAGGAGGTCAGTGTCTGTGAGGGGTCAGTGTCTGTGAGGGGTCAGTGTCTGAGGGGGTCAGTGTCTGTGAGGGGTCAGTGTCTGGGGGGTCAGTGTCTGAGGTTGTCAGTATCTGGAGGGGGTCAGTATCTGGAGGTTGTCAGTGTCTGAGGGGGTCAGTATCTGGAGGGGCACCAATATCTGGAGGGGGTCAGTATCTGGAGGGGCTCAGTGGCTGGGGGGTCAGAGTCTGAGGGGGTCAGTACCTGAGGGGGTCAGTGTCTGAGGGGTCAGTGTCTGAGGGGGTCAGTATCTGGAGGGGTTCAGTATCTGGAGGGGGTCAGTGTCTGAGGGGGTCAGTATCAGGAGGTGTGCCAGTATCTGGAGGGGGTCAGTATGTGGAAGGGGTCAGTGGCTGGGGGGTCAGTGTCTGAGGGGGTCAGTATCTGAGGGGGTCAGTGTCTGGGGGGTCAGTATCTGAAGGGGGTCAGTGTCTGGGGGTTCAGTGTCTGAGGGAGTCAGTGTCTGAGGGGGTCAGTATCTGTAGGGGGTCAGTGTCTGGGGGGTCAGTATCTGAATGGGGTCAGTGTCTGTGGGGACTGTGTCTGGGGGGTCAGTGTCTGGGGGATCAGTGTCCGAGGGGGTCAGTATCTGGAGGGGGTCAGTGTCTGGGGGGTCAGTGTCTGAGGGGGTCACTGTCTGTGGGGTCAGTGTCTGAGGGGGTCAGTATCAGGAGGGGGTCAGTGTCTGTGTGGGGTCAGTGTCTGGGGTGGTCAGTGTCTGGGGGGTCAGTGTCTGAGGAGGTCAGTGTCTGGAGGGGGTTAGTGTCTGAAGGGGGTCAGTGTCTGGGGGTTCAGTGTCTGGGGGGTGTCAGTGTCTGAGCGGATCAGTGTCTGGAGGGGGTCAGTGTCTGGGGGGTCAGTATCTGGAGGGGGTCAGTGTCTGGGTGTCAGTGTCTGAGGGGGTTAGTGTCTGGAGGGTGTCAGTGTCTGAGGGGGTCAGTGTCTGTGAGGGTTCAGTGTCTGTGAGGGGTCAGTGTCTGAGGGGTCAGTGTCTGTGAAGGGTCAGTGTCTGGGAGATCAGTGTCTGGGGGGTCAGTATCTGGAGGGGGTCAGTGTCTGCAGGGGTCAGTGTCTGGGGGGTTCAGTGTCTGGGGGGTAAGTGTCTGAGGGGGTCAGTATCTGGGGGGTCAGTATCTGGTGGGGTCAGTGTCTGAGGGGGTCAGTGTCTGGAGGGGGTCAGTGTCTGAGGGGGTCAGTGTCTGGGGGGTCAGTATCTGGGTGGGTCAGTGTCTGAGGGGGTCAGTATCAGGAGGGGGTCAGTATCTGGAGGGGGTCAGTGTCTGGAGGGGGTCAGTGTCTGGGGGGGTCAGTGTCTGGGAGGTCAGTGTCTGAGGGGGTCAGTATCTGGGGGGTTTGTATCTGGGGGGGTCAGTGTCTGAGGAGGTCAGTGTCTGGAGGGTGTCAGTTTCTGGGGGGTCAGTGTCTGAGGGGGTCAGTGTCTGGGGGGGTCAGTGTCTGAGGGGTCAGTGTCTGGGGGTGTCATTGTGTGAGGAGGTCAATGTCTGTGAGGGGTCAGTGTCTGTGAAATGTCAGTGTCTGAGGGGGTCAGTATCTCTTAGGGCTCAGTGTCTGGGGGGTCAGTGTCTGAGGGGGTCAGTATCTGGAGGGGTTCACTATCTGGAAAGGGGTCAGTGTTTGGAGGGCGTCAGTGTCTGGGGGGGTCAGTGTCTGAGGGTGTTAGTGTCTGAGGGGGTCAGTGTCTGGAGGGGGTAAGTGTCTAGGGGGTCAGAGTCTGGGGGGTCAGTGTCTGGGGGGTCAGTGTCTGAGAGGGTCAGTGTCTGGAGGGTGACAGTGTCTGGGGGGGCCAGTGTCTGGGGGATCAGTGTCTGAGGGTGTCAGTATCTGGAGGGGGTCAGTATCTGGATGGGGTCAGTGTCTGTGGGGTCAGTGTCTGAGGGGGTCAGTGTCTGAGGAGGTCAGTGTCTGAGGGGGTCAGTATCAGGAGGGGATCAGTGTCTGGGTGGGGTCAGTGTCTGGGGGGGGTCAGTGTCTGGGGGGTCAGTGTCTGAGGGGGTCAGTGTCTGGAGGGGGTCAGTGTCTGGTGGGTCAGTGTCTAAGGGGGTCAGTGTCTGGAGGGGGTCAGTGTCTGGAAGGTCAGTTTCTGGGGGGTCAGTGTCTGAGAGGGTCAGTGTCTGGAGGGGCTCCGTGTCTGGGGGTTCAGTGTCTGGGGGGGGGGTTAGTGTCTGAGGGGATCATTGTCTGGAGGGGGTCAGTGTCTGGGGGGTCAGTATCTGGAGGGGATCAGTGTCTGGGGGGTCAGTGTCTGAGGGGGTCATTGTCTTAGGGGTCAGTGTCTGGGGGGTCAGTATCTGTGGGGTCAGTGAGTGAGGGATTCAGTGTCTGGAGCGCGTCTGTGTCTGGTGGGGTCAGTGTCGGGGGGGGTCAGTGTCTGTAATGGTCAGTGTCTGTGAGGGGTCAGTGTCTGTGAGGGGTCAGTGTCTGAGGGGGTCAGTGTCTGTGAAGGGTCAGTGTCTGGGGGATCAGTGTCTGGGGGGTCAGTATCTGGAGGGGTCAGTATCTGGAGGGGGTCAGTGTCTGGAGGGGTCAGTGTCTGGGTGGGTCAGTGTCTGGGGGGTCAGTGTCTGAGGGTGTCAGTATCTGGGGTGTCAGTATCTGGGGGGGTCAGTGTCTGAGGGGGTCAGTGTCTGGAGGGGGTCAGTATCTGAGGGGGTCATTGCCTGGGGGGTCAGTATCTGAAGGGGGTCAGTGTCTGAGGGTTCCGTGTCTGAGGGGGTCAGTGTCTGAGGGGGTCAGTATCTGTAGGGGGTCAGTGTCTGGGGGGTCAGTATATGAAGGGGGTCAGTGTCTGTGGGGTCAGTGTCTGGGGGGGTCAGTGTCTTGGGGGGTCAGTGTCTGATTGGTCAGTGTCTGGAGGGGGACAGTGTCTGGGGGGTCAGTGTCTGGGGGATCAGTGTCTGAGGGGGTCAGTATCTGGAGGGGGTCAGTGTTTGGGTGGTCAGTGTCTGAGGGGGTCAGTGTCTGGGGGGTCAGTGTCTGAGGGGTTCAGAATCAGGAGGGTGTCAGTGTCTGGGTGGGGTCTGTGTCTGGGGTGGTCAGTGTCTGGGGGGTCAGTGTCTGAGGAGGTCAGTGTCGGGGGGGTCAGTGTCTGGGGGGTCAGTGTCTGAGGGCTCAGAAACTGGAGGGGGTCAGTATCTGGAGGGGGTCAGTATCTGGAGGGTATCAGTGTCTGGAGGGGGTTGAGTGTCTGGGGGGGTCAGTATGTGGAGGGCATCAGTGTCTGGGGGGTCAGTGTCTGAGGGGGTCAGTGTCTGGAGGGGTCAGTGTCTGGGGCGGTCAGTGTCTGGGGGGTCAATGTCTGAGGGGTCAGTGTCTGGGGGGTCAGTATCTTTGGGGTCAGTGTCTGGGGGGTTAGTGTCTGGAGGGTGTCAGTGTCTGGTGGGGTCAGTGTCGGAGGGGGTCAGTGTCTAAGGAGGTCAGTGTCTGTGAGGGTTCAGTGTCTGTGAGGGGTCAGTGTCTGAGGGGGTCAGTGTCTGTGAAGGGTCAGTTTCTGGGGGATCAGTGTCTGGGAGGTCAGTATCTGGAGGGGGTCAGTATCTGAGGGGGTCAGTATCAGGAGGGGGTCAGTGTCGGGGGTGTCAGTGTCTGGGGGTCAGTGTCTTGGGGACAGTGTCTGGGGGGTCAGTATCTGGAGGGGGTCAGTATCTGGAGGGGGTCAGTGTCTGGAGGGGTCAGTGTCTTGGGGGGTCAGTATCTGGGGGGTCAGTATCTGGGGGGGTCAGTGTCTGAGGGGGTCAGTGTCTGGAGGGGGTCAGTGTCTGGGGTGTCAGTGTCTGAGGGGGTCAGTGCCTGGGCGGTCAGTGTCTGAGGGGTCAGTGTCTGGGGGGGTCAGTGTCTGAGGGGGTCAGTGTCTGTGAAGGGTCAGTTTCTGGGGGATCAGTGTCTGGGAGGTCAGTATCTGGAGGGGTCAGTATCTGAGGGGGTCAGTATCAGGAGGGGGTCAGTGTCGGGGGTGTCAGTGTCTGGGGGTCAGTGTCTGGGGATCAGTGTCTGGGGGGTCAGTATCTGGAGGGGTCAGTATCTGGAGGGGGTCAGTGTCTGGAGCGGACAGTGTCTGGGGCGGTCATTGTCTGGGGGGTCAGTGTCTGAGGGTGTCAGTGTCTGAGGGGGTCAGTGTCTGGAGGGGGTCAGTGTCTGGGGGGTCAGTGTCTGAGGGGGTCAGTGTCTGGGGGGTCAGTGTCTGAGGGGTCAGTGTCTGGGGGGTCAGTATCTGGGGGGTCAGTGTCTGAGGGGGTCAGTGTCTGGAGGGGGTCAGTGTCTGGGGGGGTCAGTGTCTGGGGGGGTCAGTGTCTGAGGAGGTCAGTGTCTGTGAGGGGTCAGTGTCTGTGAAATGTCAGTGTCTGAGGGTGTCAGTGTCTGTGAGGGGTCAGTGTCTGGGGGGTCAGTGTCTGGGGGGGTCAGTATCTGGAGGGGTTCAGTATCTGGAGGGGGTCAGTGTCTGAGGGGGTCAGTATCTGGAGGGGCACCAATATCTGGAGGGGGTCAGTATCTGGAGGGGCTCAGTGGCTGGGGGGGTCAGAGTCTGAGGGGGTCAGTACCTGAGGGGGTCAGTGTCTGAGGGGTCAGTGTCTGAGGGGGTCAGTATCTGGAGGGGTTCAGTATCTGGAGGGGGTCAGTGTCTGAGGGGGTCAGTATCAGGAGGTGTGCAAGTATCTGGAGGGGGTCAGTATGTGGAAGGGGTCAGTGGCTGGGGGGTCAGTGTCTGAGGGGGTCAGTATCTGAGGGGGTCAGTGTCTGGGGGGTCAGTATCTGAAGGGGGTCAGTGTCTGGGGGTTCAGTGTCTGAGGGAGTCAGTGTCTGAGGGGGTCAGTATCTGTAGGGGGTCAGTGTCTGGGGGGTCAGTATCTGAATGGGGTCAGTGTCTGGGGGGACTGTGTCTGGGGGGTCAGTGTCTGGGGGATCAGTGTCTGAGGGGGTCAGTATCTGGAGGGGGTCAGTGTCTGGGGGGTCAGTGTCTGAGGGGGTCAGTGTCTGGGGGGTCAGTGTCTGAGGGGGTCAGTATCAGGAGGGGGTCAGTGTCTGGGTGGGGTCAGTGTCTGGTGGGGTCAGTGTCTGGGGGGTCAGTGTCTGAGGAGGTCAGTGTCTGGAGGGGGTTAGTGTCTGAAGGGGGTCAGTGTCTGGGGGTTCAGTGTCTGGGGGGTGTCAGTGTATGAGCGGATCAGTGTCTGGAGGGGGTCAGTGTCTGGGGGGTCAGTATCTGGAGGGGGTCAGTGCCTGGGTGTCAGTGTCTGAGGGGGTCAGTGTCTGGAGGGTGTCAGTGTCTGGGGGGGTCAGTGTCTGGGGGTCATTGTCTGAGGGGTCAGTGTCTGGGGGGTCAGTAGCTGTGGGGTCAGTGTCTGAGGGGGTTAGTGTCTGGAGGGTGTCAGTGTCTGGTGGGGTCAGTGTCGGGGGGGGGTCAGTGTCTGAGGGGGTCAGTGTCTGTGAGGGTTCAGTGTCTGTGAGGGGTCAGTGTCTGAGGGGTCAGTGTCTGTGAAGGGTCAGTGTCTGGGAGATCAGTGTCTGGGGGGTCAGTATCTGGAGGGGGTCAGTGTCTGCAGGGGTCAGTGTCTGGGGTGTTCAGTGTCTGGGGGGTAAGTGTCTGAGGGGGTCAGTATCTGGGGGGTCAGTATCTGGTGGGGTCAGTGTCTGAGGGGGTCAGTGTCTGGAGGGGGTCAGTGTCTGAGGGGGTCAGTGTCTGGGGGGTCAGTATCTGGGTGGGTCAGTGTCTGAGGGGGTCAGTATCAGGAGGGGGTCAGTATCTGGAGGGGGTCAGTGTCTGGAGGGGGTCAGTGTCTGGGGGGGTCAGTGTCTGGGAGGTCAGTGTCTGAGGGGGTCAGTATCTGGGGGGTTTGTATCTGGGGGGGTCAGTGTCTGAGGAGGTCAGTGTCTGGAGGGTGTCAGTTTCTGGGGGGTCAGTGTCTGAGGGGGTCAGTGTCTGGGGGGGTCAGTGTCTGAGGGGTCAGTGTCTGGGGGTGTCATTGTGTGAGGAGGTCAATGTCTGTGAGGGGTCAGTGTCTGTGAAATGTCAGTGTCTGAGGGGGTCAGTATCTCTTAGGGCTCAGTGTCTGGGGGGTCAGTGTCTGAGGGGGTCAGTATCTGGAGGGGTTCACTATCTGGAAAGGGGTCAGTGTCTGGAGGGCGTCAGTGTCTGGGGGGGTCAGTGTCTGAGGGTGTCAGTGTCTGAGGGGGTCAGTGTCTGGAGGGGGTAAGTGTCTAGGGGGTCAGAGTCTGGGGGGTCAGTGTCTGGGGATCAGTGTCTGAGAGGGTCAGTGTCTGGAGGGTGACAGTGTCTGGGGGGGCCAGTGTCTGGGGGATCAGTGTCTGAGGGTGTCAGTATCTGGAGGGGGTCAGTATCTGGATGGGGTCAGTGTCTGTGGGGTCAGTGTCTGAGGGGGTCAGTGTCTGAGGAGGTCAGTGTCTGAGGGGGTCAGTATCAGGAGGGGATCAGTGTCTGGGTGGGGTCAGTGTCTGGGGGGGGTCAGTGTCTGGGGGGTCAGTGTCTGAGGGGGTCAGTGTCTGGAGGGGGTCAGTGTCTGGTGGGTCAGTGTCTAAGGGGGTCAGTGTCTGGAGGGGGTCAGTGTCTGGAAGGTCAGTTTCTGGGGGGTCAGTGTCTGAGAGGGTCAGTGTCTGGAGGGGCTCCGTGTCTGGGGGTTCAGTGTCTGGGGGGGGGGGGTTAGTGTCTGAGGGGATCATTGTCTGGAGGGGGTCAGTGTCTGGGGGGTCAGTATCTGGAGGGGATCAGTGTCTGGGGGGTCAGTGTCTGAGGGGGTCATTGTCTTAGGGGTCAGTGTCTGGGGGGTCAGTATCTGTGGGGTCAGTGAGTGAGGGATTCAGTGTCTGGAGCGCGTCTGTGTCTGGTGGGGTCAGTGTCGGGGGGGGTCAGTGTCTGTAATGGTCAGTGTCTGTGAGGGGTCAGTGTCTGTGAGGGGTCAATGTCTGAGGGGGTCAGTGTCTGTGAAGGGTCAGTGTCTGGGGGATCAGTGTCTGGGGGGTCAGTATCTGGAGGGGTCAGTATCTGGAGGGGGTCAGTGTCTGGAGGGGTCAGTGTCTGGGTGGGTCAGTGTCTGGGGGGTCAGTGTCTGAGGGTGTCAGTATCTGGGGTGTCAGTATCTGGGGGGGTCAGTGTCTGAGGGGGTCAGTGTCTGGAGGGGGTCAGGGTCTGAGGGGGTCAGTGTCTGGGGGGTCAGTGTCTGAGGGTATCAGTATCTGGGGGGTCAGTTTCTGGGGGGGTCAGTGTCTGAGGGGGTCAGTGTCTGGGGGGTCAGTGTCTGGGGGTGTCAGACACTGGGGGGGGTCATTATCTGGCGGGGTCAGTGTCTGGGGGGTCAGAATCTGGAGGGGTCAGTGTCTGAGGGGTTCAGACACTGGGGTTTCAGTGTCTGGAGGGGGTCAGTGTCTGGAGGGGGTGTCAGTGTCTGGGGGGGTCAGTGTCTGAGGGGGTCAGTATCTGGAGGGGGTCAGTGTCTGGGTGGGGTCAGTGTCTGGGGGGGTCAGTGTCTGGGGGGTCAGTGTCTGAGGAGGTCAGTGTCGGGGGGGTCAGTGTCTGGGCGGTCAGTGTCTGAGGGGGTCAGAATCTGGAGGGGGCCAGTATCTGGAGGGGGTCAGTGTCTGTGGGGTCAATGTCTGGGGTGTCAGTGTCTGAGGGGGTCAGTGTCTGAGGGGGTCAGTGTCTGGAGGGGGTCAGTGTCTGGTGGGTCAGTGTCTAAGGGGGTCAGTGTCTGGAGGGGGTCAGTGTCTGGAAGGTCAGTTTCTGGGGGGTCAGTGTCTGAGAGGGTCAGTGTCTGGAGGGGCTCCGTGTCTGGGGGTTCAGTGTCTGGGGGTGGGGTCAGTGTCTGAGGGGATCAGTGTCTGGAGGGGGTCAGTGTCTGGGGGGTCAGTATCTGTAGGGGATCAGTGTCTGGGGGGTCAGTGTCTGAGGGGGTCAGTGTCTGGAGGGGGTCAGTGTCTGGGGGTGTCAGTGTCTGGGGGGTCATTGTCTTAGGGGTCAGTGTCTGGGGGGTCAGTATCTGTGGGGTCAGTGAGTGAGGGATTCAGTGTCTGGAAGGCGTCTGTGTCTGGTGCGGTCAGTGTCGGGGGGGTCAGTGTCTGAAATGGTCAGTGTCTGTGAGGGGTCAGTTTCTGTGAGGGGTCAATGTCTGAGGGGGTCAGTGTCAGTGAAGGGTCAGTGTCTGGGGGATCAGTGTCTGGGGGGTAACTATCTGGAGGGGTCAGTATCTGGAGGGGGTCAGTGTCTGGAGGGGTCAGTGTCTGGGTGGGTCAGTGTCTGAGGGGGTCAGTGTCTGGGGGGTCAGTGTCTGAGGGTATAAGTATCTGGGGGGTCAGTTTCTGGTGGGGTCAGTGTCTGAGGGGGTCAGTGTCTGGGGGGACAGTGTCTGGGGGTGTCAGACACTTGGGGGGTCATTATCTGGCGGGGTCAGTGTCTGGGGGGTCAGAATCTGGGGGGGGTCAGTGTCTGAGGGGTTCAGACACTGGGGTTTCAGTGTTTGGGGGTTCAGACACTGGGGGTGTCAGTGTCTGGGGGGGTCAGTGTCTGAAGGGGGTCAGTGTCTGGGGGGGTCATTGTCTGGTGTGTCAGTATCTGGAGGGGGTCAGTGTCTGAGAGGGTCAGTATCTGGAGGGTGTCAGTATCTGGGGGGTCAGTGTCTGGAGGGTCATTGTCTGGAGGGTCAGTGTCTGGGAGGTCAGTGTCTGGTGGGTCAGTATCAGGAGGGGGTCAGTGTCTGGGGTGTCAGTGTCTGGGGGGTCAGTGTCTGGGGGACAGTTTCTGGGGTGTCAGTGTCTGGGGGTCAGTATCAGGAGGGGGTCAGTGTCGGGGTGGTCGGTATCTGGGACGGTCAGTGTCTGGGGAGGGTCAGTGTCTGGTGAGGTCAGTGTCTGGGGGGGTCAGTGTCTGGATGGGGTCAGTATCTGGAGGGGGTCAGTGTCTGGGGGGTCAGTGTCTGAGGGGGTCACTGTCTGTGGGATCAGTGTCTGAGGGGGTCAGTATCAGGAGGGGGTCAGTGTCTGGGTGGGGTCAGTGTCTGGGGGGGTCAGTGTCTGGGGGGTCAGTGTCTGAGGGGGTCAGTGTCTGGGGTGGTCAGTATCAGGAGGGGGTCAGTATCTGGAGGGGGTCAGTATCTGGAGGGGGTCAGTATCTGGGGGGTCAGTGTCTAAGGGGGTGTCAGTATCTGGAGTGGGTCAGTGTCTGAGTGGGGTCAGTATCTGGAGGGGGTCAGTATCTGGAGGGGGTCAGTGTCTGGGGTGTCACTGTCTGAGGGGGTCAGTGTCTGAGGGGTTCAGTATCTGCGGGGTCAGTGTCTGAGGGGGTCAGTATCTGGAGCGGGTCAGTATCTGGGGGGTCAGTATCTGGGGGGTCAGAGTCTGATGGGGTCAGTATCTGGAGGGGGTCAGTGTCTGGAGGGGGTCAGTGTCTGAGGGGGTCAGTATCTGTAGGGGGTCAGTATCTGGAGGGGGTCTGTGTCTGGAGGGCACGGTGTCTTTGTGGGTCAGTGTCTGGCGGGTCAGTGTCTGAGGGGGTCAGTATCTGGGGGGTCAGTATCTGGGGGGGTCAGTATCTGGGGGGGTCAGTGTCTGAGGGGGTCATTGTCTGGACAGGGTCAGTGTCTGAGGGTGTCAGTGTCTGGGGGGTCAGTATCTGGGGGGGTCAGTGTCTGAGGGGGTCAATGTCTGGTGGGTCAGTGTTTGGGGGGGGTCAGACACTGGGGGTGTCATTGTCTGGCGGGGTCAGTGTCTGGTGGTTCAGTATCTGGGGGGGTCAGTGTCTGAGGGGGTCAGACACTGGGGTTTCAGTGTCTGGGGGATCAGACACTGGGGGTGTCAGTGTCTGGGGGGTTCAGTGTCTGAAGAGGGTCAGTGTCTGGGGGGGTCAGTGTCTGGGGTGTCAGTATCTGGAGGGTGTCAATATCTGGGGGTCAGTCTCTGGAGGGTCATTGTCTGGGGGGTCATTGTCTGGGGTGTCAGTGTCTGGGGGGTCAGTATCAGGAGGGGGTCAGTGTCGGGGGGTCTCAGTGTCGGGGGGTCAGCGTCTTGGGGACAGTGTCTGGGGTGTCAGTGTCTGGGGGTCAGTATCAGGAGGGGGTCAGTGTCGGTGGGGTCAGTATCTGGGACGATCAGTGTCTGGGGAGGGTCAGTGTCTGGTGAGGTCAGTGTCTGGGGGGGTCAGTGTCTCGAGGGGGTCAGTATCTGGAGGGGGTCAGTGTATGGAGGGGTCAGTGTCTGGAGGGGGTCAGTGTCTGGGGGTTCAGTGTCTGGGGGGTCAGTGTCTGGGGGTTCAGTGTCTGAGGGGGTCAGTATCTGGAGGGGATCAGTGTCTGGAGGGGGTCAGTGTCTGGGGGGTCAGTGTCTGAGGGGGTCAGTATCAGGAGGGGGTCAGTGTCTGGGGGGTCTGTGTCTGGGGGGTCAGTATCTGGGGGTGTCAGTGTCTGGGGGGTCAGTATCTGGGGGTGTCAGTGTCTGGAGGTGGTCAGTGTCTGGAAGGGGTCAGTATCTGGGGGGTCAGTGACTGGGGAGTCAGTGTCTGGGGGGTCAGTTTCAGGGGGTGTCAGTGTCTGGGGGGTCAGTGTCTGGGGGGTCAGTGTCTGGGGGGTCAGTGTCTGGGGGACAGTTTCTGGGGTGTCAGTGTCTGGGGGTCAGTATCAGGAGGGGGTCAGTGTCGGGGTGGTCGGTATCTGGGACGGTCAGTGTCTGGGGAGGGTCAGTGTCTGGTGAGGTCAGTGTCTGGGGGGGTCAGTGTCTGGATGGGGTCAGTATCTGGAGGGGGTCAGTGTCTGGGGGGTCAGTGTCTGAGGGGGTCACTGTCTGTGGGATCAGTGTCTGAGGGGGTCAGTATCAGGAGGGGGTCAGTGTCTGGGTGGGGTCAGTGTCTGGGGGGGTCAGTGTCTGGGGGGTCAGTGTCTGAGGGGGTCAGTGTCTGGGGTGGTCAGTATCAGGAGGGGGTCAGTATCTGGAGGGGGTCAGTATCTGGAGGGGGTCAGTATCTGGGGGGTCAGTGTCTAAGGGGGTGTCAGTATCTGGAGTGGGTCAGTGTCTGAGTGGGGTCAGTATCTGGAGGGGGTCAGTATCTGGAGGGGGTCAGTGTCTGGGGTGTCACTGTCTGAGGGGGTCAGTGTCTGAGGGGTTCAGTATCTGCGGGGTCAGTGTCTGAGGGGGTCAGTATCTGGAGCGGGTCAGTATCTGGGGGGTCAGTATCTGGGGGGTCAGAGTCTGATGGGGTCAGTATCTGGAGGGGGTCAGTGTCTGGAGGGGGTCAGTGTCTGAGGGGGTCAGTATCTGTAGGGGGTCAGTATCTGGAGGGGGTCTGTGTCTGGAGGGCACGGTGTCTTTGTGGGTCAGTGTCTGGCGGGTCAGTGTCTGAGGGGGTCAGTATCTGGGGGGTCAGTATCTGGGGGGGTCAGTATCTGGGGGGGTCAGTGTCTGAGGGGGTCATTGTCTGGACAGGGTCAGTGTCTGAGGGTGTCAGTGTCTGGGGGGTCAGTATCTGGGGGGGTCAGTGTCTGAGGGGGTCAATGTCTGGTGGGTCAGTGTTTGGGGGGGGTCAGACACTGGGGGTGTCATTGTCTGGCGGGGTCAGTGTCTGGTGGTTCAGTATCTGGGGGGGTCAGTGTCTGAGGGGGGTCAGACACTGGGGTTTCAGTGTCTGGGGGATCAGACACTGGGGGTGTCAGTGTCTGGGGGGTTCAGTGTCTGAAGAGGGTCAGTGTCTGGGGGGGTCAGTGTCTGGGGTGTCAGTATCTGGAGGGTGTCAATATCTGGGGGTCAGTCTCTGGAGGGTCATTGTCTGGGGGGTCATTGTCTGGGGTGTCAGTGTCTGGGGGGTCAGTATCAGGAGGGGGTCAGTGTCGGGGGTGTCAGTATCTGGGGGGTCAGCGTCTTGGGGACAGTGTCTGGGGTGTCAGTGTCTGGGGGTCAGTATCAGGAGGGGGTCAGTGTCGGTGGGGTCAGTATCTGGGACGGTCAGTGTCTGGGGAGGGTCAGTGTCTGGTGAGGTCAGTGTCTGGGGGGGTCAGTGTCTGGAGGGGGTCAGTATCTGGAGGGGGTCAGTGTATGGAGGGGTCAGTGTCTGGAGGGGGTCAGTGTCTGGGGGTTCAGTGTCTGGGGGGTCAGTGTCTGGGGGTTCAGTGTCTGAGGGGGTCAGTATCTGGAGGGGATCAGTGTCTGGAGGGGGGTCAGTGTCTGGGGGGTCAGTGTCTGAGGGGGTCAGTATCAGGAGGGGGTCAGTGTCTGGGGGGTCTGTGTCTGGGGGGTCAGTATCTGGGGGTGTCAGTGTCTCGGGGGTCAGTATCTGGGGGTGTCAGTGTCTGGAGGTGGTCAGTGTCTGGAAGGGGTCAGTATCTGGGGGGTCAGTGACTGGGGAGTCAGTGTCTGGGGGGTCACTGTCAGGGGGTGTCAGTGTCTGGGGGGTCAGTGTCTGGGGGGTCAGTATCTGGGGGGTCAGTATCTGGAGGGGGTCAGTGTCTGGGGGGTCATTGTCCGGGGGCTCAATGTCTGGTGGGTCAGTGTCTGGGGGGTCAGTGTCTGGGGATGTCAGTGTCTGTGCGTCAGTCCCTGGAGGGTGTCAGTGCCTGAGGGGTCAGTGACTGGGTTTTCAGTATCTGGGGGGTCAGTATCTGGAGGGTGTCAGTGTCTGGGGGGTCAGTGTCTGGGGGGTCAGTGTCTGGGGGGGGTGAGTGTGTTGGGGGTCAGTGTCGGGGGTGGTCAGTGTTGGCGGGGTCAGTGTCTGGGGGGGTCAGTGTCTGAGAGGAGTCTGTTTCTGGTTGTCATTGTCTGAGGGGGTCAGTGTCTGGGGGGTCAGTGTCTGGGGGGTCAGTGTCTGGGTGTGTCTGTGTCTGTGCATCAGTGTCTGCCGTTGTTCAGTGTCTGGGGGGGTCAGTGTCTGGGGGGTCAGTGTCTGAGAGGAGTCTGTGTCTCGTTGTCAGTGTCTGGGGGTTCATTGTCTGGGGGGTCAGTGTCTTGGGCGGTCAGTGTCTGAGGAGGTCAGTGTCTGAGGGGGTCAGTGTCAGGAGGGGGTCAGTGTCTGGGTGGGATCAGTGTCTGGGGGGTCAGTATCTGGAGGGGGTCAGTGTCTGGGGGGTCAGTGTCTGGGTGGTCAGTATCTGGGGGGTCAGTATCTGGAGGTGGTCAGTGTCTGGAGGTGGTCAGTGACGGAGGGGTTCATTGTCTGAGGGGTCAGTATCTGGAGTGGGTCAGTGTCTGGGGGGTCAGTGTCTGAGGGGGTCAGTGTCTGGGGGGTCAGTGTCTGAGTGGGTCTGTATCTGGGGGGTCAGTGTCTGGGGGTCAGTGTCTGAGGGGTTCAGTTTCTGGATGGGTTCAGTGTCTGAGGGGGAGTCAGAATCTGGAGGGGGTCAGTGTCTGGGGGATCAGTATCTGGAGGGGGTCAGTGTCTGGAGGGGGTCAGTGTCTGAGGGGGTCAGTATCTGTAGGGGGTCAGTATCTGGAGGGGGTCAGTGTCTGAGGGGATAAGTATCTGGAGGGGGTCAGTATCTGAAGGGGGTAAGTGACTGGGGGTTCAGAGTCTGAGGGGGTCAGAATCTGGAGGGGGTCAGTGTCTGGGGTTTCAGTGTCTGGGGGGTCAGTGTCTGGGGGTTCAGTGTCTGAGGGGGTAAGTATCTGGAGGGGGTCAGTGTCTGGAGGGGGTCAGTGTCTGGGGGGTCAGTGTTTGGGGGGTCAGTGTCTGGGGGTTCAGTGTCTGATGGGGCAGTATCTGGATGGTGTCAGTGTCTGGAGGGGGTCAGTATCTGGGGGGTCAGTGTCTGGGGGTTCAGTGTCTGAGGGGGTCAGTATCAGGAGTGGGTAAGTGTCTGGGTGGGGTCAGTGACTGGGGGGGTCAGTGTCTGGGGGGTCAGTGTCTGAGGAGGTCAGTGTCGGGGGGGTCAGTGTCTGGGGGGTCAGTGTCTGAGGGGTTCAGAATCTGGAGTGGGTGAGTATCTGGAGAGGGTCAGTGTCTGGAGGCGCTCAGTGTCTGAGGGGGTCAGTATCTGGAGGGGGTCAGTGTCTGAGGGGTCAGTGTCTGGAGGGGGTCAGTGTCTGAGGGGTCAGTGTCTGTGGTCTCAGTGTCTGAGGGGTTCAGTGTCTTAGGGGGTCAGTGTCTGGAGGGGGTCAGTGTCTGGTGGGACAGTGTCTGAGGGGGTCAGTGTCTGGAGGGGGTCAGTGTCTGGAAGGTCAGTTTCTGGGGGGTCAGTGTCTGGGGGGTCAGTGTCTGAGAGGGTCAGTGTCTGGAGGGGCTCAGTGTCTGCGTGTTCAGTGTCTGGGGGGGTCAGTGTCTGAGGGGATCAGTGTCTGGAGGGGCTCAGTGTCTGGGGGGTCAGTATCTGGACGTGGTCAGTGTCTGGGGTGTCAGTGTCTGGGGGGCTCAGTGTCTGGGGGGTCATTGTCTTAGGGGTCAGTGTCTGGGTGGTCAGTATCTGTAGGGTCAGTGTCTGAGGAGGTCAGTGTCTGGAGGGGGTCTGTGTCTGGTGGTGTCAGTGTCGGGGGGGTCAGTGTCTGAGGGGGTCAGTGTCTGTGAGGGGTCAGTGTCTGTGAGGGGTCAGTGTCTGAGGGGGTCAGTGTCTGTGAAGGGTCAGTGTCTGGGGGATCAGTGTCTGGGGGGTCTGTATCTGGAGGGGTCAGTATCTGGAGGGGGTCATTGTCTGGAGGGGTCAGTTTCTGGGTGTGTCAGTGTCTGGGGGTCAGTGTCTGAGGGGGTCAGTATCTGTGGGGTCAGTATCTGGGGTGGTCAGTGTCTGAGGGGGTCAGTGTCTGGAGGGGGTCAGTGTCTGAGGGGGTCAGTGTCTGGGGGATCAGTGTCTGGGGGGGTCAGTGTCTGAGGGGGTCAGTGTCTGGGGGGGTCACTGTTTGGGTGGGTCAGACACTGGGGGGGTCATTGTCTGGCGGGGTCAGTGTCTGGGGGGGTCAGTATCTGGGGGGGTTAGTGTCTGAGGGGGTCAGACACTGGTGTTTCAGTGTCTGGGGGGGTCAGACACTGGGGGTGTCAGTGTCTGTGGGGGTCAGTGTCTGGGGGGGTCAGTGTCTGGGGTGTCAGTATCTGGAGGGGGTCAGTGTCTGGGGGGTCAGTATCTGGAGGGGGTCAGTGTCTGAGGGGGTCAGTATCTGGAGGGTGTCAGTATCTGGGGGGTCAGTGTCTGGAGGGTCATTGTCTGGGGGGTCAGTGTCTGGGGTGTCAGTGTCTGGGGGGTCAGTATCAGGAGGGGGTCAGTGTCGGGGGTGTCAGTGTCTGGGGGTCAGTGTCTTGGGGACAGTGTCTGGGGTGTCAGTGTCTGGGGGTCAGTATCAGGAGGCGGTCAGTGTCAGTGGGGTCAGTATCTGGGACGGTCAGTGTCTGGAGAGGGTCAGTGTCTGGTGAGGTCAGTGTCTGGGGGGGTCAGTGTCTCGAGGGGGTCAGTATATGGAGGGGGTCAGTGTCTGGGGGGTCAGTGTCTGGTGTGTCAGTGTCTGGGGGGTCATTATCTGGGAGGGTCAGTGTCTGGGTGGTCTGTGTCTGGGGGGTCAGTATCTGGGGGTGTCAGTGTCTGGGGGGTCAGTATCTGGGGGTGTCAGTGTCTGGAGGTGGTCAGTGTCTTGAAGGGGTCAGTGTCTGGGGGGTCAGTGACTGGGGAGTCAGTGTCTGGGGGGTCAGTATCTGGGGGGTCAGTATCTGGAGGGGGTCAGTGTCTGGGGGGTCAGTGTCCGGGGGCTCAATGTCTGGTGGGGCAGTGTCTGGGGGGTCAGTGTCTGGGGGTGTCAGTGTCTGGGGGGTCAGTAACTGGAGGGGGTCAGTGCCTGAGGGATCAGTGTCTGGGGTGTCAGTATCTGGGGGGTCAGTATCTGGAGGGTGTCAGTGTCTGGGGGGTCAGTGTCTGGGGGGTCAGTGTCTGGGGGGGTGAGTGTGTTGGGGGTCAGTGTCTGGGGGGTCAGTGTCCGGGGTCTCAATGTCTGGTGGGTCAGTGTCTGGGGGGTCAGTGTCTGGGGGTGTCAGTGTCTGGGGGGTCAGTACCTGGAGGGGGTCAGTGCCTGAGGGGTCAGTGTCTGGGGGTCAGTATCTGGGGGGTGAGTATCTGGAGGGTGTCAGTGTCTGGGGGGTCAGTGTTGGGGGTGTCAGTGTCTGGGTAGGGTCAGTGTCTGAGAGGAGCCTGTTTCTGGTTGTCAGTGTCTGGGGGGGTCAGTGTCTGGGGGGTCAGTGTCTGGGGGGTCAGTGACTGGGGGTGTCTGTGTCTGTGCGTCAGTGTCTGGCGGGGTTCAGAGTCTGGGGGGTCAGTGTCTGGGGGGGTCAGTGTCTGAGGAGGTCAGTGTCTGAGGGGGTCAGTATCAGGAGGGGGTCAGTGTCTGGGTGGGGTCAGTGTCTGGGGGGGTCAGTATCTGGAGGGGGTCAGTGTCTGTGGGGATCAGTGTCTGTGGGGGTCAGTGTCTGTGAAGGGTCAGTGTCTGGGGGGTCTGTATCTGGAGGTGTCAGTATCTGGAGGGGGTCAGTGTCTGGAGGGGTCAATGTCTGGGTGGGTCAGTGTCTGGGGGGTCAGTGTCTGAGGGGGTCAGTATCTGGGGGGTCAGTATCTGGGGGGGTCAGTGCCTGAGGGGGTCAGTGTCTGGAGGGGGTCAGTGTCTGAGAGGGTCAGTGTCTGGGGGGTCAGTGTCTGAGGGGGTCAGTGTCTGGGGGGTCACTGTTTGGGTGGGTCAGACACTGGAGGGGTCATTGTCTGGCGGGGTCAGTGTCTGGGGGGGTCAGTATCTGGGGGGGTCAGTGTCTGAGGGGGTCAGACACTGGGGTTTCAGTGTCTGGGGGGTCAGACACTGGGGGTGTCAGTGTCTGGGGGGGTCAGTGTCTGGGGGGGTCAGTGTCTGGGGTGTCAGTATCTGGAGGGGGTCAGTGTCTGGGGGGTCAGTATCTGGAGGGGGTCAGTGTCTGAGGGGGTCAGTATCTGAAGGGTGTCAGTATCTGGGGGGTCAGTGTCTGGAGGGTCATTGTCTGGGGGGTCATGGTCTGGGGTGTCAGTGTCTGGGGGGTCAGTATCAGGAGGGGGTCAGTGTCGGGGGAGTCAGTGTCTGGGGGTCAGCGTCTTGGGGACAGTGTCTGGGGTGTCAGGGTCTGGGGGTCAGTATCAGGAGGGGGTCAGTGTTGGTGGGGTCAGTATCTGGGACGGTCAGTGTCTGGGGAGGGTCAGTGTCTGGTGAGGTCAGTGTCTGGGGGGTCAGTGTCTGGGGGTCAGTATCTGGGGGGTCAGTATCTGGAGGGGGTCAGTGTCTGGGGGGTCAGTGTCCGGGTGCTCAATGTCTGGTGTGTCAGTGTCTGGGGGGTCAGTGTCTGGGGGTGTCAGTGTCTGGGGGGTCTGTATCTGGAGGGGGTCAGTGCCTGAGGGGACAGTGTCTGGGGGGTCAGTATCTGGGGTTTCAGTATCTGGAGGGTGTCAGTGTCTGTGGGGTCGGTGTCTGGGGGGTCAGTGTCTGGGGGGGTGAGTGTGTTGGGGGTCAGTGTCTGGTGGGTCAGTGTCCGGGGGCTCAATGTCAGGTGGGTCAGTGTCTGGGGGGTCAGTGTCTGGGTGTGTCAGTGTCTAGGGGGTCAGTAAATGGAGGGGGTCAGTGCCTGAGGGGTCAGTGTCTGGGGGTCAGTATCTGGGGGGTCAGTATCTGGAGGGTGTCAGTGTCTGGGGGGTCAGTGTTGGGGGGGTCATTGTCTGGGGGGGGGTCAGTGTCTGAGAGGAGCCTGTTTCTGGATGTCAGTGTCTGGGGGGGTCAGTTTCTGGGTGGTCAGTGTCTGGGGGGTCAGTGTCTGGGGGTGTCTGTGTCTGTGCGTCAGTGTCTGGCGGGGTTCAGTGTCTGGGGGGGTCAGTGTCTGGGGGGTCAGTGTCTGAGAGGAGTCTGTGTCTGGTTGTCAGTGTCAGGGGGGGTCATTGTCTGGGGGGTCAGTGTCTGGAGGGGGTCAGTGTCTGAGGAGGTCAGTGTCTGAGGGGGTCAGTATCAGGAGGGGGTCAGAGTCTGGGTGGGGTCATTGTCTGGGGATCAGTATCTGGAGGGGGTCAGTGTCTGGGGGGTCAGTGTCTGGGGGGTCAGTATCTGGGTGGTCAGTGTCGTGTCTGGGTGGTCAGTATTGGGGGTCAGTATCTGGAGGTGGTCAGTGTCTGGAGCTGGTCAGTGACGGAGGGGGTCATTGTCTGGGGGGTCAGTATCTGGAGTGGGTCAGTGTCTGGGGGGTCAGTGTCTGAGGGGGTCAATGTCTGGGGGGTCAGTGTCTGAGTGGGTCTGTATCTGGGGGGACAGTGTCTGGGGGTCAGTGTCTGAGGGGTTCAGTTTCTGGATGGGTTCAGTGTCTGAGGGGGTCAGTGTCTGAGGGGGTCAGTATCTGTAGGGGGTCAGTATCTGGAGGGGGTCAGTATCTGCAGGGGGTCAGTATCTGGAGTGGGTCAGTGTCTGAGGGGGTCAGTATCTGGAGGGCTTCAGTGTCTGGCGGGTCAATGTCTGAGGGGGTCAGTGTCTGGGGGTTCAGAGTCTGAGTGGGTCAGTATCTGGAGGGGGTCAGTGTCTGGAGGGGGTCAGTGTCTGGGGGGTCAGTGTCTGGGGGTCAGTGTCTGGGGGTTCAGTGTCTGAGGGGGTCAGTATCTGGAGGAAGTCAGTGTCTGGAGGGGGTCAGTATCTGGGGGGTCAGTGTCTGGGGGTTCAGTGTCTGAGGGGGTCAGTATCAGGAGTGGGTCAGTGTCTGGGGGTGTCAGTGTCTGGGGGGTCAGTGTCTGAGGAGGTCAGTGTCGGGGGGGTCAGTGTCTGGGGGGTCAGTGTCTGAGGGGGTCAGAATCTGGAGGGGGTCAGTATCTGGAGGGGGTCAGTATCTGGAGGGGGTCAGTGTCTGAGGGGGTCAGTATCTGGAGGGGGTCAGTGTCTGAGGGGTCAGTGTCTGGGGTGTCAGACTCTGAGGGGTTCAGTGTCTTAGGGGGTCAGTGTCTGGAGGGGGTCAGTGTCTGGTGGGTCAGTGTCTGAGGGGGTCAGTGTCTGGAGGGGGTCAGTGTCTGGAAGGTCAGTTTCTGGGGGGTCAGTGTCTGGGGGGTCAGTGTCTGAGAGGGTCAGTGTCTGGAGGGGCTCAGTGTCTGGGTGTTCAGTGTCTGGGGGGGGTCAGTTTCTGAGGGGATCAGTGTCTGGAGGGGCTCAGTGTCTGGGGGGTCAGTATCTGGACGTGGTCAGTGTCTGAGGGGGTCAGTGTCTGGGGTGTCAGTGTCTGAGGGGGTCAGTGTCTGAGGGGGTCAGTGCTTGGAGGGGGTCTGTGTCTGGTGGGGGTCAGTGTCGGGGGGGTTCAGTGTCTGAGGGGGTCAGAGTCTGTGAGGGGTCAGTGTCTGTGTGGGGTCAGTGTCTGACGGGGTCAGTGTCTGTGAAGGGTCAGTGTCTGGGGGATCAGTGTCTGGGGGGTCTGTATCTGGAGGGGTCAGTATCTGGAGGGGCTCAGTGTCTGAGGGGTCAGTTTCTGGGTGTCAGTATCTGGGGGGTCAGTATCTGGAGGGTGTCAGTGTCTGGGGGGTCAGTGTCTGGGGGGTCAGTGTCTGGGGGGGTGAGTGTGTTGGGGGTCAGTCTCTGGTGGGTCAGTGTCCGGGGGCTCAATGTCTGGTGGGTCAGTATCTGGGGGGTCAGTGTCTGGGGGTGTCAGTGTCTGGAGGTGGTCAGTAAATGGAGGGGGTCAGTGCCTGAGGGGTCAGTGTCTGTGGGTCAGTATCTGGGGGGCCAGTATCTGGAGGGTGTCAGTGTTGGGGGGTCAGTGTTGGGGGGGGGTCAGTGTCTGGGGGGGGGGTTAGTGTCTGAGAGGAGCCTGTTTCTGGTTGTCAGTGTCTGGGGGGGTCAGTGTCTGGGGGGTCAGTGTCTGGGAGGTCAGTGTCTGGGGGTGTCTGTGTCTGTGCATCAGTGTCTGGCGGGGTTCAGTGTCTGGGGGGGTCAGTATCTGGCCGGTCAGTGTCGGAGAGGAGTCTGTGTCTGGTTGTCAGTGTCAGGGGGGGTCATTGTCTGGGGGGTCAGTGTCTGGGGGGGTCAGTGTCTGAGGATGTCAGTGTCTGAGGGGGTCAGTATCAGGAGGGGGTCAGTGTCTGGGTGGGGTCAGTGTCTGGGGGGGTCAGTATCTGGAGGGTGTCAGTGTCTGTGGGGGTCAGTGTCTGTGGGGGTCAGTGTCTGTGAAGGGTCAGTGTCTGAGGGATCAGTGTCTGGGGGGTCTGTATCTGGAGGTGTCAGTATCTGGAGGGGGTCAGTGTCTGGAGGGGTCAATGTCTGGGTGGGTCAGTGTCTGGGGGGTCAGTGTCTGAGGGTGTCAGTCTCTGGGGGGTCAGTATCTGGGGGGGTCAGTGCCTGAGGGGGTCAGTGTCTGGAGGGGGTCAGTGTCTGAGAGGGTCAGTGTCTGGGGGGTCAGTGTCTGAGGGGGTCAGTGTCTGGGGGGTCAGTGTTTGGGGAGGTCAGACACTTGGGGGGTCATTGTCTGGCGGGGTCAGTGTCTGGGGGGTCAGTATCTTGGGGAGTCAGTGTCTGAGGGGGTCAGACACTGGGGTTTCAGTGTCTGGGGGGGTCAGACACTTGGGCGGTCAGTGTCTGGGGGTTCAGTGTCTGGGGGGGGTCAGTGTCTGGGGTGTCAGTATCTGGAGGGGGTCAGTGTCTGGGGGGTCAGTATCTGGAGGGGGTCAGTGTCTGAGGGGGTCAGTATCTGAACGGTGTCAGTATCTGGGGGGTCAGTGTCTGGAGGGTCATTGTCTGGGGGGTCATTGTCTGGGGTGTCAGTGTCTGGGGGGTCAGTATCAGGAGGGGGTCAGTGTCGGGGGAGTCAGTGTCTGGGGGTCAGCGTCTTGGGGACAGTGTCTGGGGTGTCAGTGTCTGGGGGTCAGTATCAGGAGGGGGTCAGTGTTGGTGGGTTCAGTATCTGGGACGGTCAGTGTCTGGGGAGGGTCAGTGTCTGGTGAGGTCAGTGTCTGGGGGGTCAGTGTCTGGGGGTCAGTATCTGGGGGGTCAGTATCTGGAGGGGGTCAGTGTCTGGGGGGTCAGTGTCCGGGGGCTCAATGTCTGGTGGGTCAGTGTCTGGGGGGTCAGTATCTGGGGGTGTCAGTGTCTGGGGGGTCTGTATCTGGAGGGGGTCAGTGCCTGAGGGGACAGTGTCTGGGGTGTCAGTATCTGGAGGGTGTCAGTGTCTGTGGGGTCGGTGTCTGGGGAGTCAGTGTCTGGGGGCGTGAGTGTGTTGGGGGTCAGTGTCTGGTGGGTCAGTGTCCGGGGGCTCAATGTCAGGTGGGTCAGTGTCTGGGGTGTCAGTGTCTGGGGGTGTCAGTGTCTGGGGGGTCAGTAAATGGAGGGGGTCAGTGCCTGAGGGGTCAGTGTCTGGGGGTCAGTATCTGGGGGGTCAGTATCTGGAGGGTGTCAGTGTCTGGGTGTCAGTGTTGGGGGGGTCATTGTCTGGGGGGGGGGGTCAGTGTCTGAGAGGTGCCTGTTTCTGGATGTCAGTGTCTGGGGGGGTCAGTTTCTGGGTGGTCAGTGTCTGGGGGGTCAGTGTCTGGGGGGAGTCTGTGTCTGGGTGTCAGTGTCTGGCGGGGTTCAGTGTCTGGGGGGAGTCTGTGTCTGGGGGGTCAGTGTCTGAGAGGAGTCTGTGTCTGGTTGTCAGTGTCAGGGGGGGTCATTGTCTGGGGGGTCAGTGTCTGGAGGGGGTCAGTGTCTGAGGAGGTCAGTGTCTGAGGGGGTCAGTATCAGGAGGGGGTCAGTGTCTGGGGGGTCAGTGTCTGGGGGGTCAGTATCTGGGTGGTCAGTGTCGTGTCTGGGTGGTCAGTATTGGGGGTCAGTATCTGGAGGTGGTCAGTGTCTGGAGCTGGTCAGTGACGGAGGGGGTCATTGTCTGGGGGGTCAGTATCTGGAGTGGGTCAGTGTCTGGGGGGTCAGTGTCTGAGGGGGTCAATGTCTGGGGGGTCAGTGTCTGAGTGGGTCTGTATCTGGGGGGACAGTGTCTGGGGGTCAGTGTCTGAGGGGTTCAGTTTCTGGATGGGTTCAGTGTCTGAGGGGGTCAGTATCTGGAGGGGGTCAGTGTCTGAGGGGGTCAGTATCTGGAGGGGGTCAGTATCTGCAGGGGGTCAGTATCTGGAGTGGGTCAGTGTCTGAGGGGGTCAGTATCTGGAGGGCTTCAGTGTCTGGCGGGTCAATGTCTGAGGGGGTCAGTGTCTGGGGGTTCAGAGTCTGAGGGGGTCAGTATCTGGAGGGGGTCAGTGACTGGAGGGGGTCAGTGTCTGGGGGTCAGTATCTGGGGGGTCAGTATCTGGAGGGTGTCAGTGTCTGGGGGGTCAGTGTTGGGGGGGTCATTGTCTGGGGGGGGGTCAGTGTCTGAGAGGAGCCTGTTTCTGGATGTCAGTGTCTGGGGGGGTCAGTTTCTGGGTGGTCAGTGTCTGGGGGGTCAGTGTCTGGGGGTGTCTGTGTCTGTGCGTCAGTGTCTGGCGGGGTTCAGTGTCTGGGGGGGTCAGTGTCTGGGGGGTCAGTGTCTGAGAGGAGTCTGTGTCTGGTTGTCAGTGTCAGGGGGGGTCATTGTCTCGGGGGTCAGTGTCTGGAGGGGGTCAGTGTCTGAGGAGGTAAGTGTCTGAGGGGGTCAGTATCAGGAGGGGGTCAGAGTCTGGGTGGGGTCATTGTCTGGTAGGTCAGTATCTGGAGGGGGTCAGTGTCTGGGGGGTCAGTGTCTGTGGGGTCAGTATCTGGGTGGTCAGTGTCGTGTCTGGGTGGTCAGTATTGGGGGTCAGTATCTGGAGGTGGTCAGTGTCTGGAGCTGGTCAGTGACGGAGGGGGTCATTGTCTGGGGGGTCAGTATCTGGAGTGGGTCAGTGTCTGGGGGGTCAGTGTCTGAGGGGGTCAATGTCTGGGGGGTCAGTGTCTGAGTGGGTCTGTATCTGGGGGGACAGTGTCTGGGGGTCAGTGTCTGAGGGGTTCAGTTTCTGGATGGGTTCAGTGTCTGAGGGGGTCAGTGTCTGAGGGGGTCAGTATCTGTAGGGGGTCAGTATCTGGAGGGGGTCAGTGTCTGAGGGGGTCAGTGTCTGCAGGGGGTCAGTATCTGGAGTGGGTCAGTGTCTGAGGGGGTCAGTATCTGGAGGGCTTCAGTGTCTGGCGGGTCAATGTCTGAGGGGGTCAGTGTCTGGGGGTTCAGAGTCTGAGGGGGTCAGTATCTGGAGGGGGTCAGTGTCTGGGGGGTCAGATTCTGGGGGGTCAGTGTCTGGGGGTTCAGTGTCTGAGGGGGTCAGTATCTGGAGGGGGTTAGTGTCTGGAGGGGGTCAGTGTCTGGGGGGTCAGTGTCTGGGGGTCAGTGTCTGGGGGTTCAGTGTCTGAGGGGGTCAGTATCTGGAGGAAGTCAGTGTCTGGAGGGGGTCAGTATCTGGGGGGTCAGTGTCTGGGGGTTCAGTGTCTGAGGGGGTCAGTATCAGGAGTGGGTCAGTGTCTGGGGGATCAGTATCTGGAGGGGGTCAGTGTCTGAGGGGGTCAGTATCTGGAGTGGGTCAGTGACTGGGGGGTCAGTCTCTGGTGGGTCAGTGTCCGGGGGCTCAATGTCTGGTGGGCCAGTGTCTGGGGGGTCAGTGTCTGGGGGTGTCAGTGTCTGGAGGTGGTCAGTAAATGGAGGGGGTCAGTGCCTGAGGCGTCAGTGTCTGTGGGTCAGTATCTGGGGGGTCAGTATCTGGATGGTGTCAGTGTTGGGGGGTCAGTGTTGGGGGGGTCAGTGTCTGGGGGGGGTTAGGTTCTGAGAGGAGCCTGTTTCTGGTTGTCAGTGTCTGGGGGGGTCAGTGTCTGGGGGGGTCAGTATCTGGCCGGTCAGTGTCGGAGAGGAGTCTGTGTCTGGTTGTCATTGTCAGGGGGGGTCATTGTCTGGGGGGTCAGTGTCTGGGGGTGTCAGTGTCTGAGGATGTCAGTGTCTGAGGGGGTCAGTATCAGGAGGGGGTCAGAGTCTGGGTGGGGTCAGTGTCTGGGGATCAGTATCTGGAGGGGGTCCGTGTCTGGGGGGTCAGTGCCTGGGGTTCAGTATCTGGGTGGTCAGTGTCTGGGTGGTCAGTATCTGGGGGGTCAGTATCTGGAGGTGGTCAGTGTCTGGAGGTGGTCAGTGATGGAGGGGGTCATTGTCTGGGGGGTCAGTTACTGGAGTGGGTCAGTGTCTGGGGGGTCAGTGTCTGAGGGGGTCAGTGCCTGGGGGGTCAGTGTCTGAGTGGGTCTGTATCTGGGGGGTCAGTGTCTGGGGGTCAGTGTCTGAGGGGGTCAGTTTCTGGATGGGTTCAGTGTCTGAGGGGGAGTCAGTATCTGGAGGGGGTCAGTGTCTGGGGGATCATTATCTGGAGGGGGTCAGTGTCTGAGAGGGTCAGAATCTGGAGGGTGTCAGTATCTGGGGGGGTCAGTGTCTGGAGGGTCATTGTCTGGGGGGTCAGTGTCTGGGGTGTCAGTGTCTGGGGGACAGTATCAGGAGGGGGTCAGTGTCGGTGGGGTCAGTATCTGGGACGGTCAGTGTCTGGGTAGGGTCAGTGCCAGGTGAGGTCAGTGTCTGGGTGGGTCAGTGTCTGGAGGGGTTCAGTATCTGGAGGGGGTCAGTGTCTGGTGGGTCAGTGTCTGGTGTGTCAGTGTCTGGGGGTTCATTATCTGGGAGGGTCAGTGTCTGGGGTGTCAGTGCCTGGGGGGTCAGTGTCTGGGGGGTCAGTGTCTGGGGGGTCAGTATCTGGGGGGTCATTGTCTGGGCGTGTCTGTGTCTGTGCATCAGTGTCTGGCGGGGTTCAGTGTCTGGGGGGGTCAGTGTCTGGGGGGTCAGTGTCTGAGAGGAGTCTGTGTCTGGTTGTCAGTGTCTGGGGGTGTCATTGTCTGGGGAGTCAGTGTTGGGGGGGTAAGTGTCTGGGGGGGTTCAGTGTCTGAGAGGAGTCTGTTTCTGGTTGTCAGTGTCTGGGGGGTCAGTTTCTGGGTGTGTCTGTGTCTGTGCGTCAGTGTCTGGCGGGGTTCAGTGTCTGGGGGGGTCAGAGTCTGGGGGGTCAGTGTCTGAGAGGAGTCTGTGTCTTGATGTCAGTGTCTGGGGGGGTCATTGTCTGGGGGGTCTTTGTCTGGGGGGGTCAGTTCCGGAGGAGGTCAGTGTCTGAGGGGGTCAGTATCAGGAGGGGGTCAGTGTCTGGGTGGGGTCAGTGTCTGGGGGGTCAGTATCTGGAGGGGGTCAGTGTCTGGGGGGTCAGTGTCTGGGGGGTCAGTATCTGGGGGGTCAGTTTCTGGGTGGTCAGTACCTGGGGTTCAGTATCTGTAGGGGGTCAGTGTCTGGAGGTGGTCAGTGACGGAGGGGGTCATTGTCTGGGGGGTCAGTATCTGGAGGGGGTCAGTGTCTGGGGGGTCTGTGTCTGAGGAGGTCAGTGTCTGGGGGGTCAGTGTCTGAGTGGGTCAGTGTCTGGGGGTTCAGAGTCTGAGGGGGTCAGTATATGGAGGGGGTCAGTGTCTGGGGGGTCTGTGTCTGAGGAGGTCAGTGTCTGGGGGGTCAGTGTCTGAGTGCGTCAGTGTCTGGGGGTTCAGAGTCTGAGGGGGTCACTATCTGGAGGGGGGTCAGTGTCTGAGGGGGTCAGTATCTGGAGGGGGTCAGTATCTGCAGGGGGTCAGTATCTGTTGGGGGTCAGTGTCTGAGGGGGTCACTATCTGGAGGGGCTCAGTGTCTGGGGGTTCAGTGTCTGAGGGGGTCAGTATCTGGAGGGTGTCAGTGTCTGGAGGGGGTCAGTATCAGGGGGGTCAGTGTCTGGGGGTTCAGTGTCTGAGGGGGTCAGTATCAGGAGTGGGTTAGTGTCTGGGTGGGGTCAGTGTCAGGAGGGGGTCAGTGTCTGGGGGGTCAGTGTCTGAGGAGGTCAGTGTCGGAGGGGTCAGTGTCTGGGGGGTCAGTGCCTGAGGGGGTCAGAATCTGGAGGGGGTCAGTATCTGGAGGGGGTCAGTATCTGGAGGGGGTCAGTGTCTGAAGGGGTCAGTATCTGGAGGGGGTCAGTGTCTGAGGGGTCAGTGTCTGGGGTGTCAGACTCTGAGGGGTTCAGTGTCTTAGGGGGTCAGTGTCTGGAGGGGGTCAGTGTCGGGTGGGTCAGTGTCTGAAGGGGTCAGTGTCTGGAGGGGGTCAGTGTCTGGATGGTCAGTTTCTGTGGGGTCAGTGTCTGGGGGGGTCAGTGTCTGAGAGGGTCAGTGACTGGGGGGTCAGTATCTGGACGTGGTCAGTGTCTGGGGTGTCAGTGTCTGAGGGGGTCAGTGTCTGGTGGGGGTCAGTGTCTGAGGTGCTCAGTGTCTGGGGGGTCATTGTCTTAGGGGTCAGTTTCTGGGGGGTCAGTATCTGTGGGGTCAGTGTCTGACGGGGTCAGTGTCTGGAGGGGGTCTGTGTCTGGTGGGGATCAGTGTCGGGGGGGTCAGTGTCTGAGGGGGTCAGAGTCTGTGAGGGGTCAGTGTCTGTGAGGTGTCAGTGTCTGAGGGGGTCAGTGTCTGTGAAGTGCCAGTGTCTGGGGGATCAGTGTCTGGGGGGTCTGTATCTGGAGGGGTCAGTATCTGGAGGGGGTGAGTGTCTGGAGGGGTCAGTGTCTGGGTGGGTCAGTGTCTGAGTGGTCAGTGTCTGAGGGGGTCAGTGTGTGAGGGGGTCAGTATCTGGGGGGTCAGTGTCTGAGGGGGTCAGTGTCTGGAGGGGGTCAGTGTCTGAGGGGGTCAGTGTCTGGGGGGTCAGTATCTGGGGGGGTCAGTGTCTGAGGGGGTCAGTGTCTGGGGGGTCAGTGTTTGGGGGGGTCAGACACTGGGGGGGTCATTGTCTGGCGGGGTCAGTGTCTGGGGGGTCAGTATCTGGGGGGGTCAGTGTCTGAGGGGGTCAGACACTGGTGTTTCAGTGTCTGGGGGGGTCAGACACTGGGGGTGTCAGTGTCTGGGGGGGTCAGTGTATGAAGGGGGTCAGTGTCTGGGGGGGTCAGTGTCTGGGGGGTCAGTATCTGGAGGGTGTCAGTATCTGGGGGGTCAGTGTCTGGAGCGTCATTGTCTGGGGGGTCAGTGTCTGGGGGTCAGCGTCTTGGGGACAGTGTCTGGGGTGTCAGTGGCTGGGGGTCAGTATCAGGAGGTGGTCAGTGTTGGTGGGGTCAATATCTGGGACGGTCAGTGTCTGGGGAGGGTCAGTGCCTGGTGAGGTCAGTGTCTGGGGGGTCAGTGTCTGGAGGGTGTCAGTATCTGGAGGGGGTCAGTGTCTGGGGGGTCAGTGTCTGGTGTGTCAGTGTCTGGGGGGTCATTATCTGGGAGGGTCAGTGTCTGGGGGTTCTGTGTCTGGGGGGTCAGTATCTGGGGGTGTCAGTGTCTGGGGGGGTCAGTATCTGGGGGTGTCAGTGTCTGGAGGTGGTCAGTGTCTGGAAGGGATCAGTGTCTGGGGGGTCAGTGCCTGGGGGGTCAGTGTCTGGGGGGTCAGTGTCTGGGGGGTCAGTATCTGGGTGGTCAGTGTCTGAGAGGAGCCTGTTTCTGGTTGTCAGTGTCTGGGGGGGTCAGTGTCTGGGGTGTCAGTGTCTGGGGGGTCAGTGTCTGGGGGTGTCTGTGTCTGTGCGTCAGTGTCTGGCGGGGTTCAGTGTCTGGGGGGTCAGTGTCTGAGAGGAGTCTGTTTCTGGTTGTCAGTGTCTGGGGGGGTCAGTGTCTGGGGGGTCAGTGTCTGGGGGGTCAGTGTCTGGGTGTGTCTGTGTCTGTGCGTCAGTGTCTGGCGGGGTTCAGTGTCTGGGGGGGTCAGAGTCTGGGGGGGTCAGTGTCTGAGAGGAGTCTGTGTCTTGATGTCAGTGTCTGGGGGGGTCATTGTCTGGGGGGTCAGTGTCTTGGGTGTTCAGTGTCTGAGGAGGTCAGTGTCTGAGGGGGTCAGTATCAGGAGGGGGTCAGTGTCTGGGTGGGGTCAGTGTCTGGGGGGTCAGTATCTGGAGGGGGTCAGTGTCTGGGGGGTCAGTGTCCGGGGGGTCAGTATCTGGGGGGTCAGTGTCTGGGTGGTCAGTATCTGGGGGTCAGTATCTGGAGGGGGTCAGTGTCTGGAGGTGGTCAGTGACGGAGGGGGTCATTGTCTGGGGGGTCAATATCTGGAGGGGTTCAGTGTCTGGGGGGTCAGTGTCTGAGTGGGTCTGTATCTGGGGGGTCAGTGTCTGGGGGTCAGTGCCTGAGGGGGTCAGTTTCTGGATGGGTTCAGTGTCTGAGGGGGAGTCAGTATCTGGAGGGGGTCAGTGTCTGGGGGATCAGTATCTGGAGGGGGTCAGTGTCTGGAGGGGGTCAGTGTCTGAGGTGGTCAGTATCTGTAGGTGGTCAGTATCTGGAGGGGGTCAGTGTCTGAGGGGGTCAGTATCTGGAGGGGGTCAGTATCTGAAGGGGGTAAGTGTCTGAGGGGGTCAGTATCTGGAGGGGGTCAGTATCTGCAGGGGGTGAGTATCTGGAGGGGTCAGTGTCTGAGGGGGGT